>NW_025335468.1:10308424-10401882 GCF_004798865.1 Varanus komodoensis | reverse complement strand
AACAGACATGGGTATTTGTTGAATGTTGACAAATCTATACCAAGAAGGTGAAAAACTATATATTCTTCCAGAATAATCCCTTCTATGTAAACTTAAGGTGTCCATTACATTCATGTTACAAGGGGCTAATATTTCACAAGTGTTCTGGAATGTTTTCTTTATGGAAGGGCAGAAAAGTCTTGATTTTTTAACAACCAGGATCCATAGTAATGCACTCACCATCTGATAAGCAGCTCAAATTCTCAGTCACATGGTTGGGTTTCTCAATGTTTTCTCCAGTATTCTTCTAACAGGAATGGTACTTTCTGGACTATACCTTGTATTTTCAAAAATTTTATGCTTTAAAAACCTTTAGAAAGAAAGGGAAGATATGAAAAACAAAGGGGTGCATTTAGTACCAGCACTGGTACTCTACAAGTTTATTTGCAACACTTACTCAAATTACTTCTCCCACTGTGTTTAAGATGCTGGTGTAAATGTGTATTACAATACAAGTGTCTGCAAAAGTGATATGAGAGACATCACAAAGGTGTGTAATTGTATGAAACACATTATAATGCCACTTAAGTCAGTGCAGGTGAAAACAAATGTGGATCATTGAAATGGAAAACAATTCGTCTTCTTTCTGACAATGGCCCCCAGCCTACACCCTAACCATGCTAGCCCTGGAATATGGCTTTCCTCACTGCTCTCCACCAGCTGAGTAGTGCAGGGAAGAGCCCGTCCTGCAATCTCCCCACTCCACTGTTCAGCTATCTGTGGGAAACAGCTAAGCAGTGAGGAAAAGGGGCATGGCTACAGAGTCCCACTAGCAAGTTAACCAGAGAGGAAAGGACTGCTCTCTTCTTCTATAGGCAGTTCACCTGGAGCAGGTGATCATCACGGAGACTACACCTGAGAAGGGAAGGTTAACCCTGAGCACTCTGATCCTATCAGCCACCCAGCACTGGAGCCAACGGCAGACTTTTTTCCAATCCTAATTTCTCTGTGTTGGTGTATTGAACAGGAATATGAAGGGATGCTTGGGCACAAGCGGATGAAGATGTGTTGATGTGTATGAATGGATAGATATGCCAGGCCATTTTTGGCAGCCCCAAGATTAGTGGCATGGAATAATATCAGAAGGGCTGTGCTGGATCAGACCAAGGGCCTAACTAGCCCAGCATTTTCTTCCAAAAAGACAAAGCAGATGCCTGTGCGAAGTCCATAAGCAGCACATGAGCCCCAGAGTTTGCCACATTGCCTTTTAAAGCTATCACAATTTGCCATCATCCAAATATCTTGCAGGAGTGAATTCTGCAGTTTGACTGTGCATTGGCAGTCAATGGGTAGATAATGCAGAATTAGCCTGACTGATGGTGTGACATTAAAATACAGCTTCCAATATTCATGCATGTTCCAAACTTGTATGTATCCAAAAAGCAATATGAAATTCCTTAAACTGATATTATTCATTACATTATATTTCTATACTACCCATAGCTGGAGCTCTCTGGGCAGTTCACAACATTAAGTCATCCATCCAGATATCAACCAGGCCTGACCCTGCTCAGCTTCCAAGCTTAGGCAGGATAAGGCACTTCAGGCTAGTATCTTCATAGCATCAGAGTCTTCTTAGGGGCCACTTTCTGGCTGTGTGCCTTTAAAGATACAGTGTCTCCCTCCTCTGCTTTTCGTAAGAGATTAAAATTACTATGCGCTCAATAACTATTATGTTCTGTTTCACTTGACACACATGGTATCTTGGAGTCAGATAGAGCACTGTAATATCCAATTAAGCCAAAGGAGGATGTAGTGTTTTTAGACATTTGTGGGGAATGAAGCTGAGACATTTTGCATTCTAAAACTAAGCTAATGAGGATAGAAGACCAGATCTAATTACCACCGCAGCAGTAGCAGACAACACAGAAACAGAGAGTGGTTTTACCCATTTAGTCCGGTGTTTTGCCAAAATTTTGCCTATCTATAAAATCCAGTAGGCTTTCAAAATAGAAAAGTGTAGACCGGGAAAACTTAGAATTTGATATTTAAAACTTTTCTTTATCTGGCTTTAGATATAAGTCTTGATTGCTCTGTGCTCAAGGAGATCCAGTGTGGTGTATCTGTTGGAGGGGTGGGCTAGGACTTTGGAGATGTGGATTCTAATCCCTACCCAGCCATCAGAGATTTTGGACCAGTCACTGACTCTCGGCCTAACCTACCTCACAGGGATGTTGCTGTGGGGATAGCATAGGCTGATCAGATTATGGATGCCTCAGATTCCTTATAAGAGAGGGAAAGACATGCTAAAATGTGATATACCACATGTAGGAAACTTATACAGATATTTCAAATAAATATGCAATGCTAAGTGGAAATGATGCCACACACTCTGAGGCTCTGGGTTCAGCTTCACCTTTGCAGTGTTTATGCACCACAGCCCAGTCTTTGAATTAGAGGCAGCTGCTGTCCATCACACAGCCCTGCTTTTGGAAAGCATCCACTTAATATATTCTATTAATGAAAGAAAACTGAACTAAATTGGACAGCTTGGTTGTTTTTGTTTATAAGGTGCATTTTCTTTTTTTCAGTGCACAAGGTTTAGCTCCGATCTTGTCTGAACTAGCACACATGGGGTCAAACTACACATTGCCACTAATCACATTAATTAGGCTTATCTTAGCTTTCACTCTTGTGTAAGCACATTTGGCTCTAATTCAGATTGATAGCACAGCACTCTGGGACAGGAGGGTTAAACTTTTCCTCTACCTTTTTTCTGGAAATCTGAGGGGAAAGAAAAAAAACAAAAAGAGGCCTTCATTGATTCCAGCCAGGGCCTTTGTTCCTTTCCCAGCAGCATCCATGAAGGGGATTTCAGAGGAAAAAATCTGACACTTCTCCTCAGGAGGGATGGAGGAGTCGTTTTCCTCTCCCAATTAACTGAACTGGGGACACACACACGAGAGAATAAAAAGTAAGACAAGCCTCAGTTACGTGCTCTGTGATTCATTTAACAGACCGTTTGGCTCACAGTATAGACAAAATTAGCCCTGTGACTTCCGGAGATAATTCATCCAGACTAAATCCAAGGCTACCGGCTTAAAGAATGATTAACATCACCAACACAGTTTTAAAAGCATGAATGAGCACCACCATCCTCCTCAAAAATCGAAATTCCCCCCCCACACTTTTTAAGGGACTAAAAGCATTTAGTAAGTACCGTTGGCATCCTATGTGCTCACAGATTCCCTGCCTACGCTGATAGTGTGGGAGCCCTGTTAGTCATCCAACATGCGTACTTTGTCGGCACCGTGCTCTTCTTGTATTGTATGGTAAGAAAGATGATCAATTATTTTATTTTTACTTTGACTTTCATGAAACAAGGTTTTTAAATCATCTTTTTAAGGCAGCTGTCATACTACATCCAAAAACACGTAGCTAGGCTGTTTAAAAGCAAGGACCCCATTCAGGAACACACAGACAATGGGAGCAGTCAAGTCCCACTGCATGAGTCACCTGCTGAAGGCTTTTCTTTTTTTTTAACACAGTCTCTAATTATAATGCAAAAGTTGCTTCTATGGGAGAAATTACACAGATCCTGTAAAGAGCTCATAATGTGCAATGAACCTATATGCATGTACATCCTTTGTACAAGATTTACATCATCATAATGTGTTACAATCTATATGTGGGATTTTGCGTGAACAGAAAATGGAACTGAGGTATAATTCCATGACCACAAAACTCGTCATGATCAGGACCTTCTAAATGTCAAGACGTATAATCATCTTATGCAGAGGAGGAGTAGTGATGGGGGTGATCTCTTCCTCCCTTTCCTTACACAGTACATTTTTACTAGATGGACTGTTTTGCTGATCTAATAATGGGGTGTTATAGGGGAAGAGAAAAGGCTGGAGAATTCCCAGGATAACTCATACCCTTGGCTCTTCAGTCATGACTTCAGAAAAGCAGCTGCAAGGAGCACTCTGACCTCACATTTGTATCTCATGCCTCCTCAAATGCTATCTAGGGGCCATATAATCACTTCCCGTGGCCCATCTTTTAGATTTACATCAAATGAGAGCCAGTCCTGCTGTTACAGATCTGGAAAACAATTTTGTGCTCTTTGTCTATTTTACTTATGTATTACATTTCCCTGCCATCCAGTAGGGATGATCTCAAACATTAAACCCCAAAATGCAACATACTCAAACATAATATAAGCCTTTATAAGAATTAAATCAGGATGAACATCTACATAAAGTGGTAGCAGATACTATCAACTTACCAAGCAATCAATCATTCTATGTACCACAGGTTCCAGGGTTTTCCCAGCTGAATCATCAGTTATCACCTTCTCCTAGAGCATGAAAGGAAGATAGAAGAGAAGAGAAGAGGAGTTCAGTGAGAATAATATTTTAGATGTTAAACAACCTCACACTGAGCTGAATGAAAATACTGTTATACGATAATTAGGAGGGGTCTGTGGAAATCACAGAAGATGAGACCATTTGCAACATTTCAAGTGCATTTCTAGAAGAATAATCCATGACTGGGAAGCCTGTGCCCCAAAAGTCGCTTAATAAATAACCCTGCATATGTAGGCAGAGATGTCTCAATCAAAGAGCTACATTTCTTGTTTCAGGAGACAGCAACCACTACCTAGGAAAGATCAGTGTATTTGCAAAAAGAAACCACAAACCATACTTTGTACTTGCTGAATATGAAGTTATCACAAAACATCACTTAAAAACACGGATGCTCAGCCCATACAAAACTATCCTTTACAATGACAGCAGATCCATGATTTCATAAGCAATATAGTTTACGAAAAATAGGGCAAGGCTTATTGTTATGCTATACAGAAAGAGTAAACACTTCCAAAGAGCATGTTCAAGTCAGGAAGTGACAAAATAGGCCACCCTTTAAAAATGACTCATACAATTAAGGGCATAAGCTTTATTCAGAAATAATTAGCTATGCCTAACTATTCACTATAGGGTTTTATTAATGCTATATCTAGATACAGCAAAGTCATTTTATATACCAACATGATTTTATTAGGAAGCCAACAGTAATTTCTTTCCTCCTCTATTTTTTTAAGTGCCAACAATTTGAGAAAGAGCCTTTCATAGAAATCAGGTTCAGAAGATCATACTGACTGCATTCAAGAGTTCAGGATCATTCCATGGGAATTATTAAAACTTTCAAGAAACAGGCTAAAGCAGGAATTTTTACCATATGCTACAATTCAAATTATGACCTTCTTTGCATATTATGCTAATCCATTTTTATTAGCCCATGATTAACCCATGGTTTCTTGCCCAACCCAAGTTTTGACAGGTAGACAATCAAAGAAACAAATTGTGTCTTGTTTCTTCAATTCCTAGATTGTGTGTTTCCCATCTCTTTTGATTTCTCTTTCCCTTTGTAGCACTGTAGTTCCTGAATGCTGAATTAGGGGCAATATTACAGCTCTTGCCTGAAGTATCGGTTGAGTATGACTGTTGCTGAGTTATGGGCTGTCACTGTGTGCAACCCTGCACTATGGTTTAATTATGGATTGTTAACCTCAAACAATCTTTACAGAGTAACCATGATTTGTCACTAAATTATGAAGATGGGGTTATTTGTTGCTATCAACCCATAACTAAATAATATTGTAAGATCAGAATATAACAACAACCTACAATTCAACAGCAACCCATGATTCTATAATTATTTATTGTTTGTTGTTACTGAATGTTTCAAACCAGAGTTAAACTACAAGGAAAATGAGAAAAGGAAAAATTATAAATAAAATCAAATCAAATATTATAGTTTTTTTACAAAAATGTAACTTAAAATATCCATAGCACTGCATACATACATATTACATAGCCTTGTATATTTTATATTGAGCAACTGATTATACAATATTGCAATTGATCTAGAAAGCTGAACACATAAATTTCAACACCATCAGTCCAAATGTCCATAGATCTGTCCATTCTTAAATTAGATCTAAAGGACAACCGCTCAAAGGTAGAAAGTTTTATTAAATCCTTCAACTATCCTCCAACTATTGTGTTATTACTGGTGGTTGATTATCCTTCCAATGTTGTGGTATTAATCTTTTGGCTGTCAAAAGGGCATGGAAAATCAATTTGCTTTGACCTGGTGTTAAAATCCAAAAGACAGATAGCTAGTTAAGAAGGATGTGCATATCACTGAATATTAAAGAACTCTCCAACACAAAATTTACCTGGATTGTTTAGTCATTCCCACTGGTAGGTGGAGCCAAGCAAGAGCAACTGAGCCATATGAACCGGGTGTTCACAGTATCCCAGGATTTTAAAGTCTGAACATGATGGTTTAACACAAGCTCTTTTTAGCTACCAGCAAGCATGTGGCCTAAAAGTTTAGAGAAAACCTGCCTAAAAGGGGCAGCTTGCACGTCCTTTAAGGAAAAAACTGTAAACTATTCTGTAATTATTTTTACTACTATGACCTATAAAGCCCTAAACGGCTTGGGTCCTGGCTACCTGAACGAGCGCTTACGTCCGTATATGCCCGACCGCCCTTTGAGATCTGCGGGAGAGTCCCTTCTCCGGGAACCCTCCATGAAAGAAATTAGGAGAGTAAGTACCCGGAGGAGGGCTTTCTCTGCGGTGGCGCCCAACCTATGGAATTCACTCCCCAAAGAGGTCCGCCTGGCACCATCGTTACTGGTTTTTCGGCGCCAGGTAAAGACCTTTTTATTTAAACATCATTTCAAGTGTTAAAACATATGATCTGGCCAGGGCAACTTCTTCTTCCTTCTCTTTCTCCTCCTATATTTTTATTTTATACTGATAATTTTAATTTTATATTTGTAAATCAATGTATTTTTTGTATTTAATGGTAATTTATCATGTACTATTGTATTTCAATGTATTTTATCATGTTGTAAGCCGCCCCGAGGTTTCGGCAAGGGGCGGCATAGAAATGTTATAATAATAATAATAAAATAATAACACTAGAAAGAAATTGTGCACATATTTGCACAATACTTTCATGCAACAATGGACATCTCAACTTTTCAAAGGGAGAGCTGGCCTCTGTTCTAGAGTACCTCTCCTGCTTCCAACTATAGGTTTGTTAAATGAATGGATATTGAAATAGCACTGAAGATATATGATAATTTAAAGAAATCTCAAGGGATGGTAGGAAACACTGAAAGCCAATGTGTCATAGTGGTTAGTGTATGACTGGGACTTAGGACATACAGATTCTTGTTCCTACTTTGCCATGAAGATGATTCAATGACTTTGGGGGAGACACTGATTATTGTCTAGCCTACCTCAGAGGGTTGTTGTGGGGATAAAACGAAGAAGATGAGAATCAAGAAAGCAACCTTGGGTTCCATGGAGAAAAAGTGTGATATAAATGTGACAAACAACAAATAAAAGTGCAATCCTCTGCAAATTTAGACAGGAAAAAAGCCTGCATGTTGTAGGCTTCTTTCTGTCTAAACTTGCATCGGATTGCATCTTAAGGCAAGTTAAGACAAGTGTAAAGTAATAGTAATAAACTAATACTAGTTAGAAAGAACTGGACTGTACTGGGGGCACACATGCCTATGTGCAGATGGTCACAGCTTCAATCCCAGCATCTCCAGGTAAGACTAGAAAAGAATCCAGCCAGAAAACTTGGAGAGCGGCTGCCTGTCAGTGTTGACAATACTGATTAGATGGATTGTGCTCAGTATAAGGCAGTTTCTTATGCTTCACTTAGCCTGGTAAAAACTTTGATTGTACCTAGTAAAGTTTGCAACAGGAAATTATAGACTAGCTATTTCAAATTAAGAACTGGAAAACCATGAAGCACAGACACTGTATTGTTTTTAAAAAAACCAAAACCCACTCTAGAATAAGAAATGACCCTCAAAAACAGAGCTGAAAAGTCAGCAAAAAACTCACTTAAACACAACATGTGCCTATAATAGAAAAGAAAAATAAATACTGGGATGTTTTCTCAAATTCCATTCATGGACTCTTGCAAGTTCACAGGAATGTGAAGTCTGTTTATCTTTCAGTGCCTAAGGGCAAAGCTAGAAAAAACATCATTCACACGATTAGGAACTGTGTGAATGGCTTTTTAGAAGTAACTTGTATATGCTGAGGGGCTAATCTGCATTGGAACCCTAACATGAAGGCTACAGAAACTTTAACCTTTGTCCCTTACTGTAGCCATACTCCAGATGGCACCCCTAACTCTTTGCACCTGCAAATTACTCTTTGAAAAGTCATTCACATAACTGCTAATTTTGTTAATAGTGCCATGTCTTCTCTGGCTCTGTGTCACATGTCATTCACTTCTCCTCCTTCATATGTACCTGGCTGTGGTCTAATCTGTCTAAAGAAGTAAAGCCTCGGGTACAAATAAGCAGGGTGACTTTGCAATCATCTGGATTGGGTATCAGCCCCAAGATTCCAACTGTTCACTTAATAGCCATTCTCACTCTCCAAATAATTCATTCATCTTTCTCTGGTTAAAAGCACTGAAACAATTCAGGAGCTTGTCTACTAGAAGGGAAATTGGGTTAAGCAGTGATGCTTCTTCTCAACCACTCTTATCTATCTCTGGCCCAAGTGCAGCTGACTTACAGAATCTCCCATTAAGAATGATGCACATCTTGAAACCATCTGGACCTGGCAGAGGAAAACCAAACCACATACTCATTTTGGGAAGGCAATTAACATGCGGGGGGGGGGGGGTGTTGCATAAACAGTAGTTAAAGGGGCAAACAAGGGAATTCCCCAGGAAATGCAAATAGCATTTTGAAGGGTAAGTATTTTGGTCACTATGTTGGGAGAGAAAAAGGATGAATTTATAAGAAATGACTACCTACTCTGCAAATAAATTGCACAGTGTACCTTAACTGCTACACCGAACAACCCACAGTGCAGCTTGCAGAAAATCATGCTCACCACAGGTTGTTCTTTCTGTTTTTCTTCTCTGTCCTCCAGGTGATATCAGTGTCCCTCGCAGCACAAGCTGCCCGGTCTCTCCCATCCATGTTCCAGTCATGTCTCCCTTTTTACTCAATGGATCCCCATCACATTTCAAAAAAAGTGCAACTGGGGGCTTGCATTAAAAAAAAAATGGCCTCAGCAATGCACATAAATATCTTTATTTTAAAAACATCGTTGCCCTTTCATACTTATGCAAATGCACTTTAAGCCTTTATGAAATTCATAATCTCGCCGGTCAACATTATCGTCAGTATCAGTTGTTAAACATTATTGAAGAACAAGAGTGCATATAGGCTCAATTGACAGTGGTCATTTGCCTAGCTGTCAACGGGAAAGTGCTGGCAGAGTTGGTTCACCAAAGAGGGGAGGGGAGTAGGCTTAAGATCTTCCCCTGAGCAATTTAATCCTCTCCATTACCAGTGTTGCCCTGACAGTTCTCAGTACCCTCCATCTTTTTAACATCCCCCCAGTCCATAACTCATCCAGAAAGGGAAGATTTTAAGGCCACCCTCTTTTTGTAGTGCCTTTTCAGACTTGTTACAGCTGTCAAAATACACTGAGAAGGTAACTGAATGGGATAACGAGATTGGGGCCACATCGAGGGGGCAGACCATTTGATCCATCCCAATCTACTTCTCCAAAAAGTTTTTTTTTTTAAATTATCCAGGAAATTTGCACTTTTTATTTTTGCAGGAAAAAATACACAGATTTCGAGGCTCAAAGGAGGAGTCAAAGGAGGAAAAATAGAATGCAATATAGCATGTTTGGTGTTTAGTCTACATGCAGTCTAGATAAGCATTTGATAGCTGAAACAGCCATTGACTAGTCAAGACTGTATCAGGAAAATTTTAAGAGTACACTCACACAATTATGAACAACAGAGGGAGAAGAAAAAGCACCAAGACATCTGCATGCATGTCTGGGGCTGGAACCCCTCCCCTTGGGGTGAAAAAGCAAGACTTCCTTCATTCAAAGTGCCACTTCGACATCAGTGGAGGAGCTGCCACTAAGCTTTCACATGGGTGAGACTGCAAAGTGTGGCAAGGATTTTTTGCTAGCTGATCCCACAACCCATAATGAAATGGCTCTGCCAAGCTTAGATGACACAGCAACCCATCCTGGGTAGAGCAACAGTTAGAACAAGCCACGGATTGACCAGATGGCTTGATGCCCCCAAATAAACCACCCTGTAAGAAGCGGGCTAGAAACAGATGACATGGAAACCTACTGTGGCTAACTACCCGTGATGGGCTTCTGTGCTGTGTGAACTCAGTCAGAGTTAAACTCCTCCTGATGGTCCAGAGGTTCTGGACCATCCCCATAGCTCAGAGGCTGCTCAGCTTCCCTGCAGCCGAATCCTCAGTAAGATTTAATCCTATTTCAAAGCTAATTCTGGCTAGTGCTGGCATAAGCAATTGTACAAGAAGCATTGATTTTGGCTCATCCACATTACAGTTAACATTTTCAAGCACAGTAGGCAAAAAGTAAGAGGACATCTTTCCAGAAACTCTAGATGCTCCCTAGGCATGCCAGTCTTATCCTAGAATATCTCTGGCTGCTATGTAAAATATCAGTTGATCTATTTTTTGCAATGTACCAAGTCCTCTCTCTAGGAAATTTTAATTTTCTGAACATACTCTCCTGTGGCCTCAGAGATGGTGCACAGAAGAGCAGCTTTACAAATCCAGTGGTGGTTTGTATCCAAGGTTTCCTCCTGTCTTGTTAACAGGCAGAAATTCATCTGGTAAAGACACTGCCCCCACCACTTCTCAGTGCTGTTGTTAGAAGTGCATAAGGCAGTATAACTCAACTTATTTTAAGACAAATGGATTGTCGGAAGGTTTTGCTTACAGATAAGAGCTGCATGGATAGTAAAAGATCAGAATAGGCAGGGATAGCTAAGAGAACCAAAGATTAGTAGGCCTGATGAGAGATTGGTTCAGTAGACCTGGCTTGAGCTGGAGGGAATTTCAGAAAGTGTTTTAGATAACAGAGGCTTCATTTAACTCTGAAAAAGAGTTTATAGTGAAAAAGCAGTAGTTCATGCACTTTTTTAGGCATTTTGCCAGACAAGATACCGAGACAGGGTGCCTAAAGAGAAGCTAGGAACATTTTGTGTATCTTTGTAATTAGCTGAGATGTCGATTTACAACAACATGTGTAAAAGGAAGTCCCTTAGATTTAGAGTACAGAGCTTAAATAAAGCGAGACCTCTTGATAACTGTTCAGCGAGCTTATAACATGAGGGATACCAAGTAATGTATTAGGCCTGGTGTAAGACTTAGGGATATACATGAAAGTTTCTCAAGATGGGTTCAGTGCCTGCTCTCTTCAGTGGGAGCCAGTGCAGCATAGTGTGAAGTGGGGCTTAGAAGATCTGGGGTGTAGTCCCTACTCAGTCATGAAGCTTGCTGAATTACTTTGCACTAGCCACTGACTCTCAGCCTAAACCAAGGACACCGGGTTGTCATGAAGATAAAATGAAGAGAAGCAGGAGAACTCTATGCTGCCTTTGGCTCCTTGCAGGGACAATATAGTTCTCAATTCTAAAATGAGTTTTTTGGTGGGAGAGAAGATGGTGCATTTACTGGCAGAATTGTTGTTGATTTAACTCCTTCTTTTCCACTTCTGTATTAGGCATAATGGTGTGTGTGTGTATTATTTCTTCCTAATAAAAGCATTCTATTTTATTGTTTATCAATATGTTTGAAACATGGGCTAGAGGAGAACTTTGCATATATCCTGTCCTGACAGAAAGACAAGCAAGTGGGTCTTAGATAAAATCAAGCCAGTGCTTTCCCTAGAAGCAAAAATTATAAAACTGTCACACTTCAGATACATCACGAGAAGGCAAAACTCACTGGAGAAGACAGTCGAGTTAGAGAAAGTCAAAGACAGCAGGCGAAAAGGAAGATGGATTCATTCCACAAAGGAAGCAAAGGCCTGAAAGAGCTGAATGCAGTTGTCATACAGGCCATTTTGGAGGGTTTTCATTTATAGGGTCGCTATGGGTCAAAGATGACTTGATGGCGCACAACAACCACATATTTTATTTTAAACGATTGTCTGTACATGTGGAAATCTACACATGTCAAAATCAAGGCAGTCACTTCTCCTCACCAGCAACAAATATTTGTAGATAGGAAGTGGGAACCTGTCGTCAATTCCAAACCAAAGGCTTGTTTAAACAAACAAACAAACTTTAATACCTTCAAATTTCCTGACACAAGAAAAAAGTTGCACCTGTTCAAAATTTGTTCACTGCAGTTTTTTAAAAGCACACCTATCATCAGACAAAGGTTACAACACTGTCTTACCAGAGGTTCTGTCTTGATGCACCAAACTGTCCAAGCACCATGCATTGAACAGTAAGTATGCTTTGTCTCAGATCCCTGCCACATTGCAAAAACCTTTTAAAAAATCCAGGAATGGACAGCAGTGTTAATTTTAAGATGTTTACATAAGCAGAGAAATCACTGCTGTTGATTCTGAGTTAAGAACGTAAGAAAAGCCATGCTGTATCAGACCAGAAGTCTTATCTGTTCCAGCATTTTATTACCAGAGTGGCCAACTAAATCCCCACAAGCAAGACATGAGTGTATCAGCAACTTCCCACTTGTGTTTCACAGTAACTAGTATTACAAGACATACTTGCTGCTGGAACTAAAAGTAATCAGTAGCAATTGTGACTAGATTGCTCTGTTGACCAGCCACTGAAAGATGTATCTTACACTAATATGTCCAATCCTGCTTTAAAGCTGTCCAGTTAACAGTATCAGTACATCCTTTCCTAGCAAATTATGAACCATATGAAGAAGTACTTCTTTCGTCTGACCTGAATCATCCTGCTTTAGCAACTGTTAGCTGACTATGAAAGAAACCTGGCATATTTCAGCCATAATTACTAGCTCTGTGTCAATTCATCTGAGTTTGGAAAGAATTCTGCACATAGACAGACCACTGCATGAATAGAAAGAATTTACATATTTATACCTAATTATGCTAGCCACTGCTTTAACCTTTTACTAAGTATAAGGATTGATTGATTGTTAAGAAAACATGGCTTCTGGTATGTAAAATTCAAAATTTGTGAACTTTAAGTTTTTTTCCATGCCGAAGTTGGAAAGGAGAGCGTTGAAACCTACAACTGTGTCCTATGAAGGTTCAAAAGGATCACCAATTCAAAGCGGAGGGAGTGCTTGAAATCCACCAAGTGCCATACTAATGCATTTTATTGGAAGGCCTGCCTTAGGCTCTGGAAGACTTATTCCTTACCCCAGTGATATAGGGGGCTAGAGCTAATGTAAATGTACTCTGCATATGCTCAAAGTCATTTGTTAAATACTACCTGCCATAGATTAATTTTAGGAAAATGCTGGGGTATAAACTATGCTGAGTCCTCAGTCAAATTATTCCTTGCTATAATGTCCCATAATGATCCTTTACCTGTGTTGTGCCTCACTCCCACCACCACCACCACCACCACCACCACGTTTTTGTTTTCTAAGTGTTCAACTGCAACCCTTTGCTTTCCCTTCATCTCTCTCTGGTCCCCTGCTACCCCATTTTCAAATGCTTAAAAAAGAGGAATCCTTCATTTCAGAAGGAGAGCTTTGCAAAGTGCATATATGCCACTTATGTCAATTAGTTTTAAACCTTGTGCTGGTTTATCCATGTCATGAGTGGAGCCAGCTGGAGGCAGGTGTCAGACTAGATGGCCTAGGAGACCCCTTCTGACTCACTCTGTTTCTATGTATAGATAGAACTAAGATGGCCTAGGAGACCCCTTCTGACTCACTCTGTTTCTATGTATAGATAGAACTAACTATGTCTAGACTCAATACACACTCACAGCAATTTCCCTTGTGGGGCTCCCACTACCTTCACTGCACTTTAAGGAAATTATGATCTTTCTTTCTTTCAAATATTTTTACCCTGTCCTTTGCACAAGCCACAAGACGGTTTACAAAAGACTAAATAATAATATAAAATGCAATTAAAACATTCAATAATAACAACTCAAAACTAACAATAACAACAATTCAAAACTAAAAGAAAGAGAGGAAGAAAGAAGAAACAAATGCGACTGTGTAAAATGCTATTAATTTTATTAAAATTGTTAATTTAATTATTACAATGATGGGTAAATAAAAAGGTCTTTGCCTGGTGCCGGAAAGAGTAAACAGTGGGAAAAATGCCATTTGGTCTACAGCCTTACACCTTATAAACATACCTTGGCAATAGCTGGGAAGTCTACACTTTAAAAAGCATTCTAAGTGTTAATTTGCTGGACAATCTAAATTTCTATTCTCCAAGAGATAAATTGCTTGAAATTTATAGAAGACTATGCACATTTAAAATGTACTTAATTTTTAAAGTAGTTTTCAAATTAAGCTTATCAATGTCAACCTTTTCTCATGAATTGTTATTCCTCAGAAAAATGATATCCCTGCTTGCACAATGTACTAACCCAGTGCATGCCATCTTTTTAAGGGACAGTCCCCTACCTGTAATAGCTGCGTAATGAAATCAACATTTGCCACTTTCTGCACCACCTCTTTCCATTAGCAGGAACTTCTATATGCACACTTTCCATCCACATTTCAATTTATTAAAAAATTTGATTTTTGTGTATCAACTGGTAACTAAATGGTTAAGAACACAGAATTCTGAAGAGTTTTCACCACCAAAGTGTATATCCAACACTATACCTTTTTATTCCAGAATAATTCATCAAAAATAATTTCAACAACTCATTTGTTAATCCCAACCATACTCCATTCTTCAAGAATTCACAGACTGCTGACCTGCAAAACATTTAATTCTGCACGGGACAACAGATATAAAAGCTGAATGCTTCCTTTGCAGATTTGCATTCCAATGCACTATTGAAATTTCTCAGATCTGAAACATGATCTTTTGCTCCAAATAGTTTCACTTTACTAAAAGCTTATAACATGTATTATAAGAAATCAAGGTGAGCTTTTCAAGAACACTACAAAGCAAAAAATACTGCAAAGTAGTTTGCACCCTCTGCAAACTGAAGTCTTTAAAAAACTAGAACTTCAGTCTAGATCAAAGCAGACTTATCAAAACTCAGCTCCAGTGCAAATGTATACAAAAACTGTTTTCTAAACCCAAGATGTTTCATAATATCTTATCTTAGATATCCATGAAATATCTTAGCTAATTTGTAAGCAAGCTAAAAAGGAAATGTTTATATTCCACTTTACATAATAGGTTTAAGGTTTACTGTTCAGGCTTAATAGATTCCACTGTTGGGATAATTTCTCTGAAATTTTTGTATCCCTGTATAGATCTTACTTACTTCAATAAATCTTGAAGAACAGCATTTTAGAGTAGAGAGGACCATATTTTCACTATGTGCAATGAGAAGTTAACTTGATATTGGAAAGCAAAATATGATTTCCAATTGGGTGATTAGTAAAGAGAAGTGGGGAATACAGCTATTAATGATAAATTAACCTGTGATATTAAAGTAGGAAAAGGCATATCAAGAAAAAATAAGTTTAATGAGATTTGAGATGTATTTATTGAGTAAGCGTTAAAAAGCGGAAAGGATTTGAACTGTCAAAAAAAATATTTGAAGTTTTGGAAGGGGAAAATGTCCTGAAAGAATATTTGAGCAAGTTTTTCTGTCTGTAACATGTGTCCTGTGGTCATGGTGGTGGGAGACACAGTATTTTAAAGATTTGTCTTAATTGGATATTTAATTTTATATGTTATTATTTTAGTTAAAAGTTTTGTTTAATTGTATTTTAGATTCAAAAATTATTTTTTTTAAATTAGAGAAGCTAACTTGATGAGTGCCTGAACATATGAAGCAAAAGAGACAAAGCGGTGAATAGCAAAGCCAAAACTTCACTCCACACAGTGTATCATGAACAAGGTAGAAGGTAGCATTGACAAAGATTATGGAATTATACGAGAAAAAAAAACTTGGGTGGAAAAATGAGCCATTGGGTGTTGAATATATTGAGCCTAAGATAGTAATGAAACATCCAAGCAGAGATATCAAGGGAGCATGAAGAATGAAAGTTTGGGGGTAAAATTTAGCAGGTGAGCATATAGGTGATCCTAAGACATGGGAACATGAAGAAAGACAGGGGATGGGTGGCTGAAAACAAGTCTCTGACCCCTAAAAGGATGAAAAATACCAATAAATTGATATCCCAATTTTTACAGAGCAATTTGTTCTTACCTTCCAAACCCTTAATGGCCTTGCTTCCACTTATCTCTGCACTTTAATATTCCAACACATTCCTTTCTGAGACATTTTCTCAAGTTCTCCCATCACCTTCAGCCAGTCAAATGCCTCCTGCTCCCTAAAATGAGAATTATGTTGTTTTTTCTTGAATTCCTTTTAAGAACTGCCTCCCAGAATGTATCTGCATGGCCACTACCTTTACCTCCTTTAAAGCTCCCCACAAAACTCTTATTTTCTGGGAGGCCTTGGAGCCACCCTGCAGTATGTAATACCCTGTTGCAACTAAGCCAAAGCAGGTGCACTTGAAATGACTGTATTTTCCTCCCGTTTGCCCTTCCTTTCGTTTCCCTCCCCAGCCTCTGCTGCTTTTGTGTCTGTTTTTAGAGTGCAAGCCCCTTGGCACAGCAATCTGTCAAATCAGTTATCTGTAATGAAACATGTATGCTGGAATAGATGTACAGAATAACAGAAAACTTAATAAAGGATGAGAAAGTGCGTGAAAGGGGTAGAAGAACCAGATTACAGTAAGTCATGCGGTGGCTTGGAAAAGACAACATTGAGGAGGAAGGGGAAGGTGGTATTTTGCTCTGAGTGAGGTTGGAGGCACAGCAAGTAAGGGAAGGGAAAGTGGCTATTTTGAGCAGGAAGTGTGAAGAGGTAATTTTATTTATTTATTTTTAGAATGTGAACAAATTGTGGTCTGTTCATGCACAGTAGGGAAAACCAACAGGATAGTAGATCCCAAAAGAAAAAAAAACAGTTTACTGGAAGATATGGAATAAGAAAACTGATTAAAATTATATATGCATGAACAATCAGATTTACCTATATAAGCAGAGGCTACATAAAACATACATGGACAGACTAAGTTATAAATATACTGTGCTGTAATTTCTAAACAATTAGAAAGAACCAATACCAAACACATTTCAACCACTGAGGTCTTCTTCAGTGGTCTACTATGCAAAGAATCCCAAAGCTTATATGTACATATACATTATATAAGATAATCAAGATGTTTTTGATCTGTGCTGGCAAGGTAATATCTACATAAAATTGATAGTTCAGACCTACAGAACTTTCACTAGTTTGCTTATCCTAATAGGAAAAAAGCTAAATAGATTTATTATGTAGTAGAGAAAAGAGTCGATAATCAGACAGAAAGGGTGTGATCAGCATGACCCCAGTCAGGGTTTGGGTCCTACCCACCATTTCCAAGTAGGAATCTTTGTTATTTGGCACAGAAGACAAACATAAATAGCTACACATTAAGTTACTGAATCTCCTGTTGGGAACTAGAGCTCAGCAATTAAAGTTCAAATTTTAAACCAACTTCCCATGGTAGACATCTCCATTGCACATTAGGCAAATAGCTGTTTGAAAGACTGAAGGCTAGATTCACAATGCCCAATGTCTTTACTCCAAGATTATTTCTGTACTCAAGATAGAAGACTGCCAACACCAAGGTGGATAAGAAAATCAGTATTTAAAAAAAAAATAGGATTTTTTTAGATAAATCAGATTTTTTAAAAAATAAAATGCTTTTTGAGGAAAAATCTATCTATATTTTTCTACTGAGGATGCATTACAGTCCAAAGGTTATTCATCATGTAATAAGGATTCATTTTTAATTATGTAGTATGAGACTTTATACTCATTTAATGTTTACATTTTTTGGTAAGTTAATTCCATTAATCCATTTACAATGTCATGCTCTTCCAGAGGTTTCTGTAAGATTATTGGGCAATTTTTTTATCTAGAGAATATGATCACAGATGCTTGGTTTTACAGTTCTCAGAACTGTGAATGTGTGTCTCCAGAGATCACATGCCTCTTCTTCACAGCAAAAATGTTATAAAATAAACATACAGAGCTGAGAAAAAGTCCTTAATCCCATTGTTCCTTTGCAAATCTGTCTACGCAGAATCAAACTCCTACTTCTCAACCGCAAAGTTTCAAAAAAATTCAATGAACAAAAGAAGACTGTTGGGAGTGAAATAGATCTGCACAAGAAGCTAAGTGTGAGGAGGGAGAGGCAAGCAGTAAAAATGAAAGTGAACCTTTTGAGCAGAATACTCCAGTGATCTTTGGATCTTTTTGTGTCTACTCTGAAGTTTATCATATTATTCTTTCACTGGAGGAGAAAACGTATAGTGGTGGCAGACCGTAAAAGCAACCCAGTTTGGGAATATTTTAATGAAGTTTCTCTACCTACAGGTTAGGCAGTTATGCATGCAAATTATGTAGAAAACCATTATTTAAATCTAGTATTACTGACTAGTGATTTAAATAGATTTGATTTACATCAAATCCACCCTAGCAGACACACAAAAGCAATCTTGTGTTGAGTACTTCCAGCCAACTAAGCAAATGTGCTTTTATACTGTGAAAGGAAATTGGTTGCTTTGGGGGATTTTTAACTCCAAATATGTACAGATTACTGACACAGGTATGTGTGGACAGGCAAGGTAGCAAAACTCTTGTGGGTATGTGCTCTTTATTTGCAAGGCAGCATGTATAGTTCCACTGTAACCACACAATAGTCTCTCCGAAAAATGGAGTTCTCTTAATCAACTTCTACCTTTTCCTAACATGGTGCCTTCCGCCAGATCTGGTCAGCATGGGCTATGGTTGGAATGGCGGATGTTGTAGTACAAAACATCTGGAGGGCACCAAGCTGGGGAAGGCTGATATTCCATCTATAGATGTTTTTCTTCTACCAAGAAGCTGTAAAAAGTTGACCTAGAACCATATTTAGTTAACAACGAATATCACGCATCAAATGGAAGCTGCATGTATTACAGAGTAAAATTACCTCTTGCTCACTGGGGCACCAACATTGGCTGCCAATTAGCTGTCAGGCAATGTTCAAAGTTATGCTGTTGACATACAAAGCCCCAAATAATTTTGGACCAGGATAGCCAACTGACCACCTGTCCCTATACATACCCAACCAACCTGTAAAACGTTCAGAAGAACACCTTCTGGTTGTTCCCTGGCCAACAGAATGTTGCCAGGTAATATTTCAATGGTGGGCATTCTCAGCAGCAGGGATCACAATATGGAAAAACCTTCTTTTGTGGTGAAGGGGTGTGGGTTTGGGAAGCAGAACCTGCAATTGTTTCTCCAATCTTTCTCCAGGTTGTTCTTACTTGCAATCTATCATACACTATTACATCTTACTATTCCTTGCATTGTTTTGTTGTTCTTACGTGCCATCAAGTCATCTCCAACTTCTGGCAACCCTACCAGTGAAAGCTCCCCCACATGTTCTATCCATGACAACCCTGCTAAGCCCCTGTAAATTCCAGGTTGGGACTTCCTTTACAGAATCAATTGATCTCATATTTGGAATCAAATATTTATGGACTCATATTTAGGCAATCCATCCATCTCTTCCTTTCCTTCTTCTATCTTTGTCTTTCCCTAGCATGTGTGCCTTCTCCAGGGTGTTTAGTCTTCTTGTGACGTGTTCAAATTATGACAGCCTTAGCTTTGTCATTTTTTCTTCCAGAAAAAGTTCTGCATTACTTTGATCTAGGATCCACTTGTTCATCTTCCTGTCAATCAAGAATATTTGCAAAGCTCTCCTCCAGCACATTTCTAATGCATTAATTTTCTTCTGGTCAGTTTTCTTCAATATTCAGCTCTCACACCCAAACAAGAGAGCACAACACAATTGTGTGAATATTGCTCTTGATCCCCAGTGAAACATCCCTACACTTGATACTGCTAGTAATGTTAATAGAAATGTTATGTGCTGTCAAGTCACCTCTGACTATGAATGAAGGCCCTCCAGAATATCCAGTCCTTGACTGCCTCACTCAGCTCTTGTCATCTCAAGGCTTCCTTTATAGAACTGATCCATCTCATGTTTCTTCTGCCTTCAATTTTCACTAGCATTGTTGTTTTCTGTGGCGAGTCTGGTCTTCGCATGATGTACAACACATTATGGCAGCTTCAGTTTTGTCATTTTTGCTACCAATTTTATTATATCAAGAAGTATACCAGTGTTACTAATAAATAAGTTCCATGATCCAGTTTTAATAGTTCAGGTATATACTTAATGATTTGAAAACCCAGATGGTTTAGGTCATGTTGTCTCCAACTCCAAAAGGCCAGGAAAATGGAAGCTATTGTGAATGCTTTAAGAAATGTGCCCCATGAGCAATGATGTTGTTGTGCAATTCTACAAACTGGGCTTACAACATACCCTCTGTGCACCCACAATTTTCCTTTGTCTTTCAGGTCCAAATTCAGATGACAAGGATGGCGCACAGACCCACACAATAAAAGATCAATGCTAGTCTTTGCCCCAATGTACTGTTTTAAAAGAGCTTTTGTCCTTTACTTGTTTAATGCATATCCATTACATGAAATTTTCTCCCAGCAAACCTGAGATAGATTTTTTTAATGGTGGTGGCTATTTTTATTTCCTCAAAAACATCAGAAAATATGGCATATGGCAACTGCAATGAAAACAAACCATATAAAGGTTGCAGGGTTTTCCCTTTCCCTTCAACATTCACAATAAACAGCTTATAGGTATGAGGGGAAGCTTCTTCATGAACTTGTGGGTGTTCCCATTGCTTGTTTAAAAGCTGGGTTTTTTTCAAATGGAAATTAAAAATGTATTTAGCTTGTCCCAATATAATAGGAAATTGTTGGTTCAGATTTTAAAAAAAATCTTTTATTTTCTACAGAAATCCAGGGAAAGACAGGTCACCAATAAAATTTTTCAAAGTCACTTTAAACAGGGGGACATTAATTTGCTGTATCTCTTTAAGGTACTTTTTCTCATCAAGCTTTCATCAATCTTCCTGAATTGTTCAGAATATGTAAAAGCACGCTTCTTTCTTGTACTTGCAAATTTCATAAACATTGGTGAAACTGTTCTCATTTTAGGAATATTAGAACAACCCACCCCAATCATTATTTAAAATGGTAGAATGCTTTTTAGAATCATTTTATACAGATGAGCCTTAACAAAATAGACACTAGTATGCTCTTTTCATTTCCCAATAAACCAAGCATTGTACAATTAGTTAACTGTTTCAGAAAAGCTCTTTGTGTTCTATGAAGTATGCTGACAGCACGCAATGCATGTTCTCCATAGTTCATCACTGCCAAGTAGACAAACTGCAGCTGCCTAAATCTATGAATCAAGCTTGCCCATTGCCTGGGATTCCTCTTGTATTAAGAAGAGCACTGCTCACCCTTGCACCCATGTAGCAAAGTACGCAGAGGTTACAAGAAGTCAACAGCGATTTAAAAAGGCTAATTTTGTAATTTAAAGGATTCAGCTACATCTGGCAAGCAGAATTCTGACTGTAACTTTATATAAATGCAGATTTACTGTACATTGTTTGGCATTTGGAGGTTTCTTCCCTTCCTCCCTGCTGCTCTACTCCACTCCTCCCATCCCCCCACCTCTCACATGCACATATTATTCATCTAAAAACCTAATAGAGTGAGGCAGATTATAATGCTTGCCAATGTGTGCTTCCAAGTTCACAAAGTTTCACAATGTCTCTTACTTAATAGTGCAGAGAACCCACTAACTAGAAGGCACAGGAAATTTGTAATTTTTCTTATTACAGCATCCAAATTAGAACCAGTTAACAAGCGGAAGATAGGATACTTTTCTAAAATGTCACATTGCTGGGCTCATATATAGGAAATGCTCAGAACAACAAAATCAAGTTTCATTAGAACATGCAAGCACATAGCCCAACTTCCTCTTCAAGGGGCTTCCTCTTCTTACCAATTTTGGTAGCCTCCTTGAAATCCAGGCCTTTTTTTCTGCACTATGCTTTCTTACATTACACATTTTTTCCCCTGAACAGTTGCTAACCAAGTACAATGCTTGAACCTCTGCTTCACTATATTGTGACTTGTTGAAATGTTAATGTTGTAAGATGAGATATAAGATACATGTGTGAGTTTTGACTTCTGCAAGCCTATCCAGTGGGTTTAAATGTTAAGGAAATCCCCCCACCCCATATTGGGCAGAGACATTTTTTATGGGTGACGCTTCACTTTCCATTTACCATTGATTCCTCCATATGGCAGTAGATTTTCCCACCATTGTACTTGTGCATTTGTCAACCATCGGAGGCTGCCTTATGTTAGACCACCAGTATCTACTTATCTGATTGGCAGTGGTTTCGCATCATTTACAAGAAGATGCATTTCCTATCACTTGCTGATTCTTTAAACTTGAAATGTCTTGGGCAACTTGCAAGCAAAGCATATGTTCTTCCAGTGATGTTTCATGTAGATTATAGAGAGCACTGGAAGCCAAATGGAACGTTGTGCCATGCTGCACACCAATGGCTGTGGAGTAAAGCTCAAATCTCCCAGCACTACCGCCTTGTGAAAGATGGATGCCATGGCTGATGGCATCAAAAGCCACTTAGAAGTCTAGGAAAACCTGTACAGATGTATCACCATTCCTTGGTTTAAGTCATCTACCAAGATGACTAAGGCTGTTTCCATCCAAAACCAGGCCTGGAAACATTCTAGTAAGTATTGCTTAGTATTTGTCTAACTATTACTGGATCTAGGTAATCAGCATCACCTAACACTACCTGCAGTTGAGAGGCCACTAAACTCTCTAGCACTTTGCCCAAATATAGGCAATAGTTATTCCAGACCACAGAATCTAAACTACTAGATTTCTAAACTTGCACTGCTTTATTCAAGGCATTGAGAACCAGATCATCCCACAAAACATTAACAACCTCCAAGACCCTCCAAGGTCCTTGGCAAAATAAACAAGCCAGGATAAGTGCACGTCAAGAGAGCATGTGCTAGGGCACAATTCTCCAAGCACAATTCTCCATTTTAAGGACACAATTTATGGTGTCCAAGCTGAAATATTCATAATACGACATGACTATACTCTAGCTCCATCCTTCTCCAACCATCCCCGACTCCATTAAATAGTGGCATCCAAGTCAGCAGGGCTATGAGTGGCTTTATGTACATTATGTCCAGCAAGTGCTACAATGTACCTGTGATATTTCAACCAGGTGCATCCCAGAACCTTCATCAAAGAGGCCTTTCGCCACTTGGAAAAGCGTTGCTGGTTGACACTGAGAAGATTCAACAGTGATGGAAAAGATTTATGTGAGGGTCTCACTGCCACAGAGTAAGATCAAAACTACATATCTGTGCTCTGTTGCTTTTCTTACATCTTCTGCCATTTTTGTTCTAACGAGATGAGCCTGTTGTTTCACTGCCCTCAGCTTCACAGAATAATATGAAGTTGATACAGATTTACAAACATCTCAAGGAAATTTTGGGAACAATTGTATTGATGGCCAAAATCACCCCCTCATTCCTAGCTGAGACTAGGCAGCATTATGTGCTGGTGAGCTAAGGATCCCATGTAGTGGCTCCTTTCTATAACCTTCCATTTGCCTTTAATTAGCAGTGGGACTACAGCTCACTAAAAGAGCAATTGTTGCATGCATATGGTCCCAGATTTGAACCCTGGATCTCCAAGAGGGTTTTTGGTAATGAGGCTGGGGTAGCTACTGTCCTTGAAACCCAGGAGAGCTAGGACCTGGAAAGAACAATGGTCTGACTCAGTATAAGGCATTTTATTGTGCTTAAATTACTCTTCATATGGCGTATCACTCCATCAACATGTACTGCCACTTGGCTTTTCAGTCATTGCTGAAACTCTCTACATTAGGCAGAGAATCACATAAAGGGTGCTGGTACTACATGATATGGTGGAGGCAAGGATATACCACCATAAAGGCCATGTTTCACAACTTCTTTTAATTAATAAACATGCCCAGACCAAGCTTGAGAAATAGTGTAGTACAGCATGGTGTAAGCTAGAAAGCAGTCTCATGTTGAAGGTGGGTTTTATAAAGATCTGCTCATACTAAAGTAGCCTCATCTAATAGAAAGCTACAGGGCTGTGAAAAGATGATAGACAAATGTTCCCTTGCCATCAGAGTTAAGAGTATTCTGTTTAAATTGGATTTAAAAAGAACAACCTAATTTTAGTCTATCACAAGAACATATGTAGCTGCTATACTAAACAAATGGCTACCAGACTTTCATGCTCAATCAAGCACTATGTCCAGATTGCAATTCCTATTGCAAAACCATAATGGATAGTGCTTAACCAGCTTAATTACTAGTAACAATTCAATATTTTTAAGACTAGTAATCAACAAAAAACCTAGTACTGCATTATGCTTCTATACCAACAGATACCCTTCCCTTCTTTTCCTCATTTACAAAAAGGGGTATCTTGCAATTTGGGGATTGTCTTCTTTGGAATAAAGGAAAGCCTGGCATACATGTACAACAAACAAGTAGATAAAATGGAAAACAGAAAGCACTATCAAATTAAGAAAGGCACAGGAATAATAACACCCAGGTTCCATTTTACTCCTCTGCATTCTTTCATCACGGTGAGACATTTTCTTTGCAGTTTGAGATGATCTAGATTTGAAGCTATAGTCACACTCAATGGGTATTATTCACTTGGATGGGATAGTTGTCTTCAGTCATGAAAAGAAGCAGCAATGTTGCTAAAGCATAGCCTTTACAAAGCTAAGCCAAGGCTGTGGCTTCAAATTTGCTGCCATCTGAGAATTCTTATTTTGCTTCAGTATTAAACCTCTAAAGCTCAAGTATAAGACTGACTGTAAGCCCTGATATTCCACAACAGGTGATAATATTTGAGAGAACCTCTTCCAGTTGGTAACACCTTCCAGAAAGAGCATTTTTAAAACACTTCACAAAAAGATTGCTCTTTGTACCACCTTTAAGTCCTTCTAATGCTTCTGCTGGAGATATCACATTCCAAACCCAAATCAGCCTCATAACGTAACTCAGAATAAGCAACAAGGGTAAATCTTTTCTGAGCCACTGTGTGTTTTCTAACATGGTGAAATTCCACAGAGGTTCAGCATATTATTCCTCCAAAATCAACATGAAGCTTGCTCTAAATACTAATAACATTTCCTACAATAAAAGCAATAAGGTGGTCACTGACCAAGAAAAAAGATGTTGGGGTTCTGGTGAATAATTCAATGAAAATGTAAATCCAGTGTACAACTACTGTGAAAAAGGGAAATTCTGTATGAGGCATAATTAGGAAAGCAACTAAAAATAAAACTATGCTTATACTAATCTATAATGCAACCACTTTAAAATGCTGTGTACTGTTCTGGTCAGCGTACCTAAAAAAAGGGTACTGTAGAATAGGAAAAAGTGCAGAGAAGGGCAACTAAAAAGATCAGGAAGCTGAAGCAATTCCTCCAAGAGGAAAGGTTATAACAGCTGAGATTGTTTAGCTTAGAAAAAAGGTGCGTAAGGAGAAACTTGATAGAAGTATACAGAATTACACATGAAGTGGAGAAAGTGGTGAAGGAGATATTTTTCGCCCTCTGCCATATTAGAACTGAGAGCCATTCCATGAAAGCTGATTGGAGATTCAAGGCAGGTAAAAGGAAGCATTTTGTCATGCAGTACATATATGAACAGTAAAATTCATTTCTACAGTTGTGATGGACACCAACTTGGATTACTTTAAAAAGGGACTGGACAGATTCACAAAGCACATGGCTGCCAGTGGCTATGAGACATGATGATTGTATATTACTTTCAGTACTAGAGGTAGTATGTCTTTCAGTTGCTGAGGAACACAAGTGGGAGGGTGGTATTGAATTGTGCCCTTACAAGCCTGTAGGAAGCCCTTACAACTTCCTACAGGCAGCTGGTTGGTAACAGTGTCAACAGAATACTGGACTGAACAGGCCTGTGGTCTGATTCAACTTGTCTGTTTGCATATTCTGATGACCTGAATAGCAAATCAAATAATCCAAAGAAGCAAATAACCTGTCCTGGGGAAAAAGAACAAGGACAGACAATATCCCCATGCTTTTTTTTCAGATTTTCAGCTGTGAATTGACTAACTGGTCCCAGAACTGAAACATGTTAATGAGAAATACTACCATCAAAAGGAGCATAATTAAAATTATCCTGTTGCCTTTTCTTCAGAAATAACACAGTAATTTTGGCACAATGGCACTGTGGACAAGCAAAGGTGATATTCAACTGCAGATGCAAGCTAAGATCTGGGCACCTGGTCTCATATGGCGGTGAGGGGCCATAGATCGGTGGCAAAGCACATGCTTTGCAAGCAGATGGCCTCAGGTTTGATCTCCAACTGGGGCAAAATAAAAACTCCTGCTTGATTGGAGGCTGCTGCTGCCAACACTAGGCTAAGTTGATCAGTGGTCAGACTCTCTATAAGGCGCCTTCCCGTGTTCCTAAAGCTTCACTTTACACCAAGTGCAGCTGCCTGCTCTCACCTGCAAACAACAGTCTAATCTTTCCCAGCAAGACTGCCCAGCTGTACACTCGGGTTGCAGCACCCACAATCAGCGGGATTTCCATTATCTGCGCATCACTCACTTCAAACTGTTCTCAGCAGTGCCATCTAGTCTTACAGAAAGTGAGGGGCTGTTGATTGTCTCATCATCCGCTCTGGTTTAGTCAGTAAGTGTTGTTCCAGAGGAGCATCGCAAAAAGCAAAAGAAGCAAAGAAGCGGCTATTCATACTCTGCTGCAGTCGGGAAAGGGGGATAAGGTTAGCTACTCAATGCGGTGCTTTCCACTCGACTCCCAGCCCAGCATTTCGCTTTCCACAACCACAACTGTTTCTTTGGGCCAAGGCATACGTGAGCGAGCTTCCACCCATTGGCATTCCTCTCCCACCCGCAAAGCTCCTGTTATGGACACATTCGGAGCACACCGCACAGCTTTTTCGGGCTGAGGGGAACGTAACAGGAAGAAAATTCCGATATCCACCGCTTGGGGAGAACTCGGGGCGGCCTCTTCCCGATTGCGTCGGAACCCTGAGGGTGCCGCCAGGCTACCCAGAGCGGCGCTTGCCCTTTCCTCCTCCCCAACCGGAGCAGCGGCCGTCTGCGCGGGCTGCGCCTTCCTTCGCCCCCGCCTCCTGCCCAGGACGCGGCCTTGGGGGCACCTCTGAGAAGTCGCCGCCGCCGGCCACGGGGCTGCCCGGAGAACCTGAAAAGCGGAGCGGGAGCGGCTTGGCCCAGCCGCGAACGCGCCCGCGCTGCCAGCCTCTCCGCGCCCCAGAGCCGGCCGGCCTCAGCAGGAGCCGCTGCCCCCCTCGGCTTCCCCTCGCCCCGGCCGCCTTCCTTCCTCCTCCAGGGGCTTCCCGCCCCGTGCTCCGGCGCTGCCACCCAGCCGCCTTTCCCCCGGCCGCGACGCCACACAACAGCGGCCCCCTTTCCCTTCCGGCGCCCGCTCCTGCTCAGGTATTGAGAGGACCCGGGCGGGGCGGGGTGGGGGCGGGGGGTCAGGAGCGAGACTCACGCTGCAGCGGAGAGACCACCGGCGGCGGCGGCAAGGCCGGGAGAGAAAGGCAGGAGGTGTGTGCGCGCGCGCTCCTTCTTCTTGGTCTTACCCACTGCAAAGCCCCCCTCCTCCTACCGACTCAGGCAGCCTAGTCTGCAAAGCCCCCCCCCCCCAACTCCATGCTGCAAAGCTCCACAGCCCCCGAACGCTGCAGAGCTCCACCCCGCGGCGCATCGCAAAGCCCCCCAACATCGCTGCTGCACGGAGCCCGGCGGAAAGCGGCGCGAATGCCATCCCTTTTCCTCCAGGTGAAAAGCAAGTATCTGTGGGCGATGTGCGTCCGTGCGCGCGCGTGTGTGTGTTGCGAGAGCGGCGGGAGACTTCCAAAAATGCTCCAGCAGCCGACGCCAGCAATTGCACCCTCCAGAGCTTCAAGCCCGACTTACCTAGAAAGCCGCGGTCCCTTCCCCGTGGAGATGGCAGAGCCGGGAGAAGGCGGCGCTCTGCGTATGCACAGAATCGCTCTCTTCTTTATTGCTCCGTGTAGTCCAGCGATCAGCTATTGTGGCACTGCAAATAGGTCTGGGGGGGCCAAGCTTCATTTATGGGAAGCCCCCTTTTATGGAGGCTCCTGCTCCTTGCTACACAACCTCAGTTGCACACTGCAGAAATCCACTCTAATAATGAAGAAGCACCGTTTGAATTGGCTGCCCCGTCACAAGATGGCCCCAAATCTGCCACTGTTGTCCCTATGTTTGATGCACAAAAACCTCACAACTGTAATAAGTCCCCAGCTGCTTTTCAATGCTAGATCCTGAAGTCTTAAGACCAAATCTCCTGCTAGTAAAACTCTCTGAAACCCTTTCCCCAGTTACACGTTCCAAAGCCTCAGACCATTTTTCCAGATGCAAACTGCCATCTATCCCCAAGGTGTAGCTGGCATTTGTGGGTTATGGAGTACACATCAAGCACATCAAATGTCAGAGGCAGCCTCCATTCATGCTTCTCTTTCCTCCTCCCATTCTTTTTATTGCTCCAGGTATTGTGCCAGGTGAGGAGATTTGTGAGTGGGTAGGTGGGTCGTCATTTTAAGCGGTGAAAGTCTCATACTCCATGTTTATGCAGATGCCCCTGGGAAGGACTGCATGGCTAGCTGGTTGGTTAACTGGCGGCGACAGCAGCAACAGCCGCCCACATCTCCCATTAAAACTGCACTCCCCCATATCGCTTTCTCTTTTCAGCTCTGCGGCTTGATTGACAGAAAGCCTTTCAAAGGCCGCCCACGCACATGCTCGCTCACAGACACACGTTTCTCTGAAAGAGCAGGAGATGGTGAAAGGGGGAAACATGAATGAAATATTCAGAAGGCAGAAGTGCCTGGGAGCAAGAAAGAACCAGGGAGGTGGCAGCGGGAGAGACACATCAGTTCACCAGAAAACCACAGCATCTGGACCCCCCCCCCCGCTTTTCTCTTTTAGGATGCAACAGCCTCAACCACAGTACATCTTACTTTGTAAAGGAAACGAGCTTGTTGTATTATGGAGATGATACCTCCCCGCTATGTTGCTGTACACAAATACTGTGGACCGTTGCCCACCAAAGAGGTCAGATGCAGGTCCTGCTCGGTTCCTGGGTGCATGGTGGCAGCCACAGCAAAAGGGTGCGATGCTTCTGCACCTTAGAGTTCCCAGGGAGCCCACAGCCGGGGAGAGATGTAGGCACTGGATGTGTGCAATATTGCCCTGCAAAAGAGGAACACTTACAGTGGCCTCCCAGAAATGGGCCCACGAGCATGGCTGTGCATGCTGACTGTCAACTGGGAAGCCACCTTCTGCAGGAAGCAGTGCTGAGAGAGAGAGAGAGAGAGAGAGAGAGAGAGAGAGGGGCACCTGTGTACATTTTTCTTTTGAAAGAGCTACATGTGCAGATAGGTGGACACACTGCCCTCTTCTCATGTTCTTAATTTAAAAACAACTAAAAAAAAATCAACCCTGACTGCTCTTTAGAAGGCCAGATACTGAAGATGGAACTCAAATACTTTGGCCACCTAATGAGAAGGAAGGACTCCCTGGACAAGAGCCTAAAGCTGGGAACAATAGATGGCAAAAGAAGAAGGGGACGGCAGAGGATGAGGTGGCTAGGTGGAGTCACTGAAGCAGTTGGTGTGAGCTTGAGTGGACTCTGGGGGATGGTGGAGGAAAGGAAAGCCTGGAGGAATGTTGTCCATGGGGTCGCGATGGGTCGGACACGACTTACCGACTAACAACAACAAAACAGTTCCTGAACTACTCCAAGCACAATCAGTGGTAGAGCTCAAGACTTGCCTGTAATGAATACACACAGGATTTCACTGTAAGATGGATAAATAGTCTGGGCTGCTATAAGGCAGCCTTTGGTGTTGCCTAAGTGCGGTAGGAAAGAGAATGGGCCAGCCTGCATGCAAGGAGAGCCCCGGGGCTGTTGGGGATGAGCAGCAGGAAGCAGCCATGCTGCCTGCAGTGCATCCACCTCTCAGCCACCCTCAATGACTCCTTTGTAGATTTTCCCAGAGATGATTAGAAGACAGGGTAGGGGTTGGGAAATGTGTTTGTGTACCCTAAGAAAGGCCAGCTGTATGAGAACTTCCCACTTTTCTGAAAAACTATTGCCAGTACACAGTTGAAGCTTGCCAGATTCAAAAGGAGCCAAGGCGCTGACTTTGGCAAATGAACTGATAGGAAGATGTATGTTTGCCAAAACGATCCTTTCTATGCAACTTCCAGAAAGAGAGCTGTGTTCATCTGTAGCAGCAAAATAAATAAAACCTGTAGCACTTTCAAGGCTAAGCATAAGCTTTCATGGATTAAAGCCCGGTTCCTCAGATGGGAATAGTATTATCCGCAGTGAGCAGGAGGGTCTGCACATATGGAAGCATGGAGGAAAACAGTGAGGTCAAACAGCAATGAAATGCAATGTCTGTGACAGCGCTACACTTAAGATGAGCAAAGTGGCTATTCACAAAAGCAGTTTCTGGTGATAACACAAATCAGCCTAGCGAGTTAATTTCCACCTCAAGGGGCACAATTCAAGCCCACTGGTTTTTGAGTGTTGTCATTTCAGATGTCAGATTTGTGCCTGTTTTATTTTCTTGCATTGAAATGGCCTTGTTTGTTCTAGGTAAAAAAGTGGCAGATATTTAATATTTTTTAAAGATGCAGAAAAGCTAGAAAGGGTACAAAGGTCAACAAAGATGATTCAGGAACTGGGCGTGTCCAGCATAGAGAAGAGAAGACTATAAGCTTAAGGGGAGATAAGAAAGCACTCTACTAGTAGCTGAAAGGCTGTCACAGAGAGAAGGACAAAATATCTTCTTATTCATTCCAGCGTGCAGGACACAGACTAATGGGCTCAAGTTACAGGAAGACAGATTATGGCTAGATAAAAGTTGAAGAAACCAGATTTAGGCTAGACATCAGGAAGAATTTCCTCACTGTCAGAGCAGTATTACCTGGAAAAGTTGTGGGCTCTCCCTTGCTAGAGACATTCAAAAAGAGTCTGGGCATGGGGTAGTGTAACTTAGTGACCTGCAGTGAGCAGGGCTTTGGACCTGATGGCCTTCTGGCCCCCGCCAACTCTACTATGATTCTATGAATGCCTTTATATCCTGCTTTCCTTGCAAACCAGCTTACAAGCAATAAGGGTATCGGATACAAACACATTATAGCAGCCATGATGCCATTTGCTCTTCCAAGTCCATTCGGTATCAAAGTCTTCCCTGATATCTGTCTGATCCTGTTCTGTTTTCCACTTCATTTGGGCAGTCTAGGAAATGCCTGCTGTACATCCTTAAAGTGTGAGCTCTTGTCTAGCGAGCTGGATCTAATGTGAATGTCTCACAGGGCACGGCCAAACAGGATGGGTCTTGTAATGTGTTCTGCATGGAACTTAGAATAATGCAATTATGTGTAGAGGTCAGCGGGCTTTTCATAGAAGATAAGGGCTTATGTGCATTACGTAGTTGTTGGTAAAGGCAAAACTGTTGGTGAAGGCAAAGTGACAGTGCTTGGTAATTATAGCACCATCGGGAATAAACATCCTGATGACTTAGTCCTTTCTACACAAACAAGGAAGGGATGGAAGTCTAATACTATACTAAATCTGGCGGTCTGCATGACCTGCTCTTACTTGCTAAGACTTGCTAAGCCTGAGCTACAGTGGGGTTTATGAAACAGAATAATCCAGTGTGTTCAGACATGGAGGAATATACATCAGCCATAATATGGCTAAATAGCTAAGAGGTATGGTGGTGTAACTTATGTCAGTGCAGCAATGCAGGTTTAAACTAGCTATGGACTAGGCTTAGGAATGGAGCCAGCACAAGATATCTTCGGAATAGCCTCCCTGCTGTGGCCGACCTGGCATCAAATTCGCCATCTTTTCAGTGCCAGGTTAAGACAGTCTTCTTTGCAGAGGCCTTTAAAGACTTCCCCGGTCATCCGGGGGCCTGATGGGTCCAGCCAGGTGCCTTTTACTCTTGGCTTGGTCTTTTAAATTGTCTTTTGCTGTTTTGATGTCTTTATGATATTATGAATTGGTTTTTAACTCTTAGTTGCTTTTATCTATTGTATTTTATTGTTTTTATACCTTTTGTCAATTGCGCAGCGAGCTTTAACTATGGGCAATATAGAAAGGTGGTGGTGGTGGTGGTGGTGGCGGTGATGATGATGATGATGATGACGACGACGACGACGACGACAGGAGGAACACAAACAAGATCAAGGGGCAATCCATGACAGGATGCTAGGCGGCAGTCCAGGAGGATGCTGGGACCTTAGGAGGTGGCTGCAGGTCCGTCCCTGCAAAAAGTAGAAAACTTCACTTCGAGTGCAGGCTGAGTGATTGGACTCTGACAGAGGCCGGGTATCATGAAGCAAAGCAGGAGTGCCCATTTGCAAAGCAAAGCTTTTCAGTTGTGCGGAGGGCTTCTTCCAGTAACCTTTGATTTTCTGCATCTGAGTCCTGTGTGGGACTGTAGAAGCTGCAGCTTGAAAGTCTCTATCCGAGGTAGGGAGGGCTGTTGGAACACCACCTTCATTGCCGCTCCCAGTGCCTGGCAGCCTAGCTTTCCTGCCACGCTTCTCTGGACTGATCTCTCATGCTCAGTGCCCGCATGCTGCAGGGCACTGTTTCCTAGACAGCACTTGATTCGGACTGCTTCTCTGCCACCTTGGCTTTGCATAGGTTCTGCCTGGGGGTAATATTGACCAGTAATATTGCCTCCCTTCTGACTTTGCTGAATGAATTTGGCCTAGGACAGAACTTCACCCAGCCACAGCAGGATACTCACTGCTGGCGGCAGAAAGGTGCCACCCTCTGCTGGTGGGTGCACCCACCATGATCCTCTTTATCCTGTCTGCTCATCTACCTTTCTCCATGGCCGCCACCAATTTCCCCTCAAGACATTGCTCTGAGGGATCTTTTCCCATCGGTGGAGAAGAGGCCCAGAGTCTCTAGAGCCACCTGACCTGGAATGCCTGCACTGCTCAGAGAGCCTCTGGCAATGGGGCAACATACATATGCAGTAAATAAAGAAATAAACCATTAAAATTTGGACCAGGCAGTCTGGGACACAAGGGGTTTGCCTGTTGTAACGTTTGTCACAGGAGGGATGCAGGTGCGAGAGCTTCCCGTTGAGCCTACGCATTCAATGCCTTCCTCTGAGGATTCTTCAGAGCGAGTGGAAGGAGCTTTGGGGAGCTATGCCAGGCACTTTTGCCACTGCAGCCCTTGTTGCGGCTTGAGAGCCATCAAAGTCTGTCTCCCTGGAGGAGCAGACCGGCTACCTGCCTGTGCCTTCTGCAGAGTGAGCAGTGGCCGCTGGTTTTCTGCGGCTGCATTGGCCCCAGCAGGAATGTGATGACCTGGGCCCTCCAGGGCAGCCACTTCCCTGCCCCCCACTTTTGGAGGCATAGCTCAGCAGTGATGGGAGTGTGGAATTGGTCACTCTTCTGGATCATCTGCTTGATGGCATTTGCCTCCTCTTATAGGAGGCCTGGTCCTGCCTATGACGTATTATAATCTCCCCTGCAGTAAAATCTAATGTTTAAATATTCTTCAGTGGCAGCAATATTTTATCCTTAAGCACCTTATTTTTACTCTTCTGCTCTTGTGTAGAGGAGTGTGATTTGCATCCCAGAGGGTGCAATCATTCCACAGTAAAGGCAGTGGCAACACTCTGATTGATTTTAATTAGCGGTGCAAGTATAGATGTGATTAGCTAAACCTGTAGTCACAAATTAAAATTTGGCCCAAACTAATCAGTGGCTCTGGCTACGCAAAGACAGTGAGGCATGGAACTTACTCATGGCTCCTGTTACATAAGACAGACGCATGGGATTTCCGCTTCCCCATCGGCACTGGATGCAAATAAAAGCAAGCTTGCCACACAAGAGCAAGTTGCAAGCCGTGTGGGACTGCTGCAGGAAACAGCAGTCCTGAGTCGAATTCTCCCGATGCCTCTTTTACCTTCTGGTTCAACGTGCCTGCTATCAGTCGTGATAGCTAATACCGACACTCCATATTCAGTTGCAGCATATCTGAAAATGATACATTGAAGACAACTTTGGAGGACAGCCTTCCTACCTTTGTAGTTCTCTGGGCTGACTGGGGCTACCTGACTGAAACGATATTGGACTAGGTGACCTTTGCACTAACCCTGCAGAGCAGCTTTTCTGTATGCACACCTGCTCTATGCAATCTTTGGTGTAATTTCATCAAGAACTTTTAGTGCTGGGATGGGAGGTGGAGGGATCCAGATGTCATTCTGTATCTATAGGTGTCATTCTCCCCACTTCCCCTGAGGTTAATACAAACTTCGGGAATTGATTTAGATCAGGGAATTGAAAAGAAAACTTCATAGAGCATCACTTCCTAATCTCCTAATCTACCCTGTTTTGTGAGTGGAAGGGAAAACAGACAAAATCATTCTTACCCTTTCCTTCTGGTTACCTTTTTCTGTTGCTACCAGGTGGAAATCTCTTCTCATGCCCTTGCCCATTTGCCTACATTCATCAAATCAGTTTTAAAACTTTAGGTAGTGTGGGGGTTTTCTATTAGAGGTGGAGTAAGTAGGCAAAAAGAAAAGAGACCACAAGGTTCCAGATAACCTTTAAGAAAAACATTAATAGAAAAAACCTTAAAAATCTGAATGAATATGCACATACCAGACAAAAGCATAATAGGGACAGGGCCATAAAGCAATCAGGGATAAACATGTCCAGTTAATTGAATTCTTATTTTATCTAGGTCCTTTATCCAAGCAATATTGTATCCAAACAGTATCCTATGTAAGGGACCTCCTGACTTGCTATGAACCTGCTTGGATATAAAGGTTTCCAGGAAAGGGTCTTTAAGGATGCCTTTACCTACAAAGGCCCATTAATTGGTTTGTTCTTGTGCTCCTTCAAGAACTATTATTGGCCTCTATGTGCTTGGCCTTTAGAGATATCTGAACACATCTCTTCCATTTAGCCTGTAAAATTGGTGGTTTTTAAGGTTTTACTCTTGCTTTCACTGTTTCAACATTTTATTGATTTGAATTGTTATATACCACCTTTATTTCTTTCTAGCAGATAAAGCAGTATATAAATGTTACTAATAAACATGTTATCATATTTCTTGCATTTTTTCAACCGGTTCAACAGTTCTAGCAGCACTGACTTCTCTGATTCTATTGTTCCTTGATGATTCTGGCCTTTTGCTCCTCTTTTCTGTTTCCACCTTAAAGCTTGGATATCTCAACATTAGCTATTTTCGCTCTCCAACTTGTATGGATCAGGTAGGTTTTTTCTGTTTTCCAGCCTAAATTTCTATTTCCTGAGCTCTTCCTCTGACCTTCTGTTGAGCCTCCTGCAAGTTCTCTCCTCTTCCTTTCTCTGACATTATGCCAAACTGCCTTACATTTTTTCTTTCTTCTGAACATTCAGTTGAACCTCCTGTCTTCCTGCACAAACATCCTTACCCCTATAATCTCAGTATTTGGGGTGATGGAATCTGTTGGCAGAAACTGACCATAGATTATGCTCTCTCTCTCTCTGGATGTACATCCAAAGCCCAAAATAAGTTGAAAATTGGAAGGCAGTTCTTTCACAAGCTGTTGATGGCTGTTAATAAAGAAAACATATTAATAGACTTACTGTCATTTCAAATTTGGTAAATGGTCTTTTTCTTGTTCCTTGTTTGTTATGGTAGTAAAATATATTATCTAGTAAATATGTAGCTCAGTTGATCTGGTATCAACTTAATGTCCTGAGCAACAATTTAAAATTATTTTCAGATCTTTTAAAAGCTATATTGTTATCTTTTGATAGGGAGAACCTTGTTAAACTTGATGGAAGGGATCCCATCCCCTCTCCCCCAATTTAGTGGAGAAATTTGTTTAATAATTTCTAAGCTGTAGATGTTAAGAAACTAGAATAATGTGTTCCTAGATCTTTTAAAGAACCTGAATTGTTATGAGTAAGTTCTATGCATTGATATTAATCCATTTGTTTACTTGAACTATAAGCATGTCTTTATTAGACAGCCAACTCTGTTAAAAACCCCATGCAGTTCAGATTTAAGGCTTTGACACTTTAAATGCCAAAAGGCAAAGAAATGCAGAATTGAAAAGTTCCTGCCTTGAAAATATGGCACAGCAGTTTCATTACAATCTAAAATGGTTTCTGCAGCTTTTATTCCATATTAATTTGCCCACATAAATTATATGCAATTTCTTTTCCTTTATTTTCATCCCATATTAATAACAACAATTTAAATTAGATAAAAGTAGTTACAAGCAGTCCACAAGTTACAAACATCCAAGTTACGGACAACATGTACTAATGAACAAACTGCCATAAAGCCTATTGATTTAAAAATCAGTATCATCTTAGAGAGAGAAGACATGAAAGGGAAGAGAAGGAAGGCCTTCAAAGCGTCACCATAGAGAGGAAGGAAGGAAAAGGGGGGAGGGAGAGGCCACCCACCCATCTGGAGAGGAAAATCTCGCCAACATTTCCTCATTGATAAGAGGAGGTGCTAGTGAGGCAGGGTGGGGGCCTGAAAATATTTGTGGTTTTTCCACTTTTCATGGGGGTCTCAAGCCCCTAACCCTTGTGAATGTAGAGGGACAACTATATGTGATCCAACTTACATACAAATTCAGCTTAAATATAAATTTCTGTATTCTCCGGAACAGAAATAATCATAACCTGGGGATTGCCTGCATTTTATTTTCATATCTTCATGTTCGATACAGAAGTAAGGCAGATGTTACCTTCATTTTGTAGAGAAGACTTCTCAACCTTGTGTTTTCCAGATGTTTTGGATACCAATTCCCCATAATTTCTGACAATTGCTTTTGCTGGCTGAGGCTGATGGCAATTGAAGTCCAAAACATCTAGCGGACTTCAGGCTGATGTAGCATCTTGGAATTCTTTTTCTACATCAGCTTGCAGCACCGTCAAAGCTATCCTACTGGGTACTGGCAGTAGGAATTGTTCTGTTTTGCATTGCCCTGGTTTTGGGTATTTACATTTTCAAAGCTGTGCCTTAAATTTGCATATGTCAGATAACTTGAACTACTAGAGCAGGCCAAAACAGCAGCAGAAGCAGCAACCCATTGCTGTTTGCTTGCCCTAGTTGCCTTTGGTGTAACTTTGAAAAATATCTGCTATCATCTAATTCATTCTGCATAACTCTCCTTTACTCCATTTAAGATTATTACAAATTGTAGACAGTGTAAAAGCAGGTCCTTCCAGCTGCTGCCCCACACACAGTTGTTCGTTTTCCTGCTAAGAGTTCTGTGGATGGTATTCAAAAGTTTGATTGCTGTTTGTGTGACGTTTTAGTTGGCCCTATTATTGCCCTACTGTTCATTTCCAGATTGTCCTCACCAGCTTACAGGTTCAGGGTACCTGTCAGCTACAACAATCTCCAGAATACACCATTGCCCTCTTTGTTTTCCCTTCCCCACCCCAATTGACACTCAAAATTCTGTGGTTATTGGGCTTGCTCAATCCTCATTAGAATTTTTTTCATTGGATGCTGCAAACATCAGAGCCAGCAACAGCCCATGCGTGCTACACCTGTGCTGTCTATTGCTGTGTGCAGTTTCCAACCATGTAGGCAAGGCCCAGGACAGAAGAGAAGGGCAAGGATTCCCTTGCATTTAACCAGCCTCGGCAGCATCTCCTCATAAGCAGCAGACAGCTGCACAGCCAGGTTCCTCCATGCCATTCTGAGACAGCATCTCAGTCCCCAACTGTGATTTCCCACAGTGCAGGTGGGCAAGGCCTAGCCAAGGGAAGCCAGTATTCAATTAATATTACACTGCATTTATAGCCTACCTTTCTTCCTCTTGCAAGGAACCCAAGGCACCTTGCGAAGTTCTTCATTTTATCCTCATATCAACAGCCCTGTGAGGTTGGCTAGGCCCGAAAATCACTCAGTGTGCTCCATGGCTGAGTACTGCAGCCTGGATATCCTGAGTCCTGGTCCAGGACCACCACACCACCCTGGCTCTCCAGTAAGCCTGCCTGTGGGAATGGGTGGTGGGACTGGGATGCAATGGATTTCCATTAGGAATGGCCGAAATGCATATGGTGGAAGGTTGGCCTGGGAAGGGCGATGAGATCAGCCTCTGGCAGGCCTGGTCAGGCAGCCTCACAACTTCTGAGGACTTCAGTTTCGTAGCCTGTGGGGATTCTGGCTTCATAAAACTCTCTTCCCTGCCTGTGACTCTGCAAATCACTGATTCCCCAACTTTTGTATCTGGCATGGCACCCCTGGCTGAGTTCAGTCAAATTTATGGTGAAGCAATGAGTTGTTTTCCAGCACACGGGGGCCCAGAGGGGGTGAAGGGAGAGCACAGGAGTGTTGCCCATCTGGGAAGAGTGTGTCTGCGCGCATGCATGGAGGGGAGGTGTTACTTGAAAGCACAACTCCTGCCTGTTGTTCTCTCTCTCTCTCTCTCTCTCTCTCTCTCTCTCTCTCTCTCTCTCTCACACACACACACACACACACACACACACACACACACACGTTCTTACATATATACTTCTTATATACACAGGCTTTTTGTGGCGTAACAGCCACCAGTACACAAGCACAGGCTTTGGCTATTAAGGTTGGTATGCAAAAGTAGCTTTTAAAAACCTCATGCTTCTTTTACCATGCAAAAGCTGAAAAAGTGCTGAAAGAGAATGTAAGGGAAAGGGAAAAGTGGATCACTGCCAGGTTATGGGGAAAGGGAAAAGTGGATCACTGCCAGGTTATGGGGACAGCCATTCTGAATTCCATCCATGTTCATAAGCATCCACAGCAAGGGGCAAGTGTCCCCTAAGGTTGAATTATAATTTCCAAGATTCCCAGATTTTCTGTGTTTTTTTAAAGCAAATCTCTCACTCTTGTAGAGCCTAAGATGGGAGGCAAAATGTGTAGCCGCTATTCTGCCTATTTTTGTGAGCATCTAGCCTGCTCCCACTTTTCAGTATTCTAGCCAATGAATGAAGTCACAGCAATGGCTAAGACACCCACTCGCTGGGTGTGTTAAGGCTTTGGGCAAGCCTTTCCTTTTCAGAAGCAATTGCAGCCTCATTTTAAACAAGAAAAGCATCCAGGAGTTTCCTGCAGCTGATTTTGGGCAGTGGTGCATCCTCCGGAAAATACCAGACAGGAGTTCAGAGTCTTTCTAACTCTGGTCTTGTTAATATATTTTTCTGAGCTTATAGCATTTTTTAAAATGACAGTGTAGGAAGCAGGGCAATGACTGGGAAAGTGCAGGTTACACAATCCAGCAGCATAGCTATATCTGTTCTTAAATCTGTTTTGTGGGTGTGTTCATGTGTTGTTGGTGTCCTAGGAAAATGTAGGGATGGCTGTGTAATGGATTATAGCAGCACAGCGATTTATTAAGAGCTGCATTAAGCTTTAAAGGAAATTACTACTTTTAGCTGTTGAGAAGGTCCGTGGAAGCACTGACCTTCTTGCGAAGATGGTATGCCGCACAATCCACAGTGTTTGCTCACGTTGAGTCTACTGTGCGTTTCCTGTGGAGCAGAGCCTAGCAATGGGCTGCATGCTGAGCAGTTAACCCTGCATCCCCACCCACCCCTCATATTGATCCTGCCCTGCAGCCTTTGGCCAAAGAGCCATTCCAGGGCACAGGAAGTTACGGAAAGAACTGAGAGCTTCAGCTGTTGGTGGAAAGATATTGTCTGGACATCAGACCATGAGATATAGTAGAGGAGTAGGGCTGGTTGAACCGTTTCTCAGGCTGGATCTGCATATCTTGGTAGATCAGTACCCAAGACTTATCACTGCACATTCAGCAGGTCTACCAGAGCTCTTCTCTGCTGCTATCAGGACTTTAAGAATTGTGCAACTTTATGCAAAAAATATATGCCGTTCCAAAAGGAGATTGCTGTTCAAAATTCAAGTCATGGAAAAGTTGCATTGTTAACTGGTTTAAAAAGTGGCAGATAGCAATGTGAAAACTCAAGTGAGAAGCTCAGACTCCTCTGGAACTGTAGAACCTGATCAAGCATACTAATTTTTCCTTCCACTGCCAAAGACACTCTCCACAGAACCCATTGCAGTTGTTTAGATCTGTCTTCAGACATTTTGCACCAAGGCATCTCACAGATTTGAGGATACTTAGGAAGAAGAAACTCCAGGGAATGATGGAGGACAGGAGAACCTGGAGGAATGTTGCACATGTGGTCACGAAAAGTCAGGCACAACTTTGCGACTGAACAACAAGGAAGAAGAAACACCTGTGTCAAATATACAGTGAATATACAGTTTATGGAATACAGTGCAAAGCTAAAATATGGATGCAGAATACAAGCAAGTGAAAGAAAGCCTGCACTCTCCTTATCTGCAGCCACCAAATTTCTGAATAGACCAGGGGATGCTCCATAGGTCCCCAGAGTTACCTGGGTAAGTGAACCCAGTGGATTTTATGAAGGTCCTGTCCCCCATCATTGCAGACTCTATCAGTATACAGAAAAGACTTCAGTGCTTGCCTCCTGGGAGATGGGTGTAGGGGCAAAGCTGCTTCAGTAAGACAAATAGTTCCATTCTCACAGCAAAAGCTGCCCTTGTCTAGAGAATAACTGGGGAAGGCAGCTTCAAGGCAATTATCTTTCATGTTCTTTCTAACAAGTGGAAGACCTTGCCACATTGCAAGAAACAATCCTGCCTTTTGGACATCAAGAAAGTTCATTACAGTCCCTGTAAGTCCCTTAATGACCTTCTTACCACACCTGTAGTAAAGCCCAGACAGCACAACTTGCATCTGCCCTGGTAGACATGGCCACAGTCTAGAATGTGGGGGTTGTGGTCCAAGCTACCTGGGGAAAACTAACTGGGAAGGACTGTTGCAGAGAGTGTTCACCAATACTTTCAAATGAAGGAAAAGATGCTAGAATGAGCATTGTGAAGTTGTCACTGTTACAGTAAATGCTATAAAATATCCAATAGGCTATTCTTAAGACAGCTCTACTGTGCTTGTGTATTTGGTTTCTTTGTTTTCTTGTCCCTGCATGAATGTGTGTTTTATCCCTCACTTCAAAGAAAGTTTCATTAGAGTTCATAATGCTTCTTGAATGTAAATAGATATGTAGTAAATAAAAAACCCTCCCTCGTCCGCATGGGATTCTAGAAAGCAAGTAAGTGGTAAGAATGGACAGGACGTAGTGGTGACACCAGAGGACTGAGGGCAGGTGCAGACAACCTGGTGTCCTCTGGGTGTTTTGGACCACAACTTCCATCATCCCTGGCTGCTAGGCATGTTTACTGGGGATGATGGTTATTGTAATCTAAAATATCTGGAGGACACTAGGTTGCTTATCCCTGGTATAAGAAGAGTAGCTATCCTATATTGCTTATCCCAGGTGGTGCTGCAGAAACTCAGCATGTGCGCTGGAACTGCGATAGTAGTGAAAGCTGATACGCTTTACGTGTGATGTTAAGGAGCTGGGAAGAACATTTGGGAGGCACTCAGCTAGTTCTTTAGGTGTCTGCCTGCACGTTGTGGAGTTTTTACGTTCGTATTCATGTGTCAGCATGACTCATCTGCAGCGCACGCTGCTGCCAGCGCTGTTGTAGACCTTGCTCTGAGTCAGAAGGTGACTTTGTGACAGAGAATTCTGGTGAGCCCACTCCTAGTGATTTTCCCAATGGGGCGCATATTGTTAGTGGGTATTGGCATGCTCTGAGTCAGAGCGCAGCATGGCGGGTGAAGCAGGTTTGCACATGAGGAGGGGTGAGAGGGGCCGCATTGCTCAGAGGGAAGCACTGCCAACCTTTCAGTCTTATCCCTGAATGGGACACAACCTTAGTTGTCCAATGCAAAAAGGACACTTCTGCCCATGTGATCAGCAGCAATAAATCTTCCTCATGTTTTCTCAAAAGAGCAGTGCAATATCCAAGTTGATGCAACAACTCCACAAGGTTGGCTGGAGCATGCTGGGAGTTGCAGGCTTTTTTCTGTTGATGCACTGTCAATCTTGCTGAATAGTAAAACGTGATCTTCATAAGGAGTTCTATCTAGTTCCTTTTTTCTAAGGACTCTTTAACAGGTTCACCATTGCCCTGATGCATAGATGGCCAACTTCTGTATCCCCTCAGATTTTACAGAGGAGCTCAGATGTAACTCCAGGACACCTGTATTGTGTGCTGTGTACTTCATTGGCCTCTCCCTGGCACCTTGGCCCAGGAATCAGTTTTAGATTTGGGAGGAGTAGCATGGAAAGCTGCCAAGAACGCTGTGACGGCTCCGGACGGCCACAGAGGAGCAAAGACCAGTGCCTACATCCTTCCTTCACCAGGGCTGCCTTGTACTAAGTCACCCCGTCGGCCCATTTGGCCCAGCACTGCTGGCACTGACTGGCAGCGGCTGTCCAGGGTTTCAGGCTGGATTCTTTCCTAACCCCTGTGTGAAGACAAGGATTGTACTTGGGACCTCCTGCAGGGAAAGCAGGCGCTCCCTCACGCTGACCTAGACCCCCTCCCTAAAGGAAGGAGGAGATTCACTGCTAACTACAGACAATGCCAATGCCTGCTTGACTGCCTTGCTACAATCCAGCTGACGAGCGCACATTGAATGAGCCAGGCAGAGCACTGGTGGGACAATTGGCCCAGTTCTGAAGACTCCCTCACTCCTAGACCTTGCAGCAAGTTCATATATCACCCGGATGATACCTTTTGTTTTGAATGTTGGTGGCTGACTGTCTCCTGCTCTGTTGCTATGTAGCCAGCCAGAGGGCAAGCAGTCAAGGGACAAGGAGCCCCATCCCACCCCACCCCACCCCACCCCGAGCTTTCTTCTCATTCCTCAGAGCCAAATTATTGCTCAACCTTTGGCCCAGGCCCAGGGCAAGTGTTGCTTCCAGGTTTCAGAGGGTTCTTGGGTAGGAGATCCTCAATGGACCCCCTTTAAGAATATCCTAGGGTTTGATTGGCTTCTAATACTGTTCTTTGTGATCTTTTAGCAGGACTCCTTTCTCTGTCCTGGCACTTTGCTCTCATTTCCAGGGTCAGATAAACCCATTTCCTTTGTATACCCAGTCGGACATAGAAACACAGAAACAGAGCAAGTCAGAAGGGGTCTCCCGGCCATCTAGCCTGACCCCCAGTTTCAGCTGGCTCTGCTCATAAAATATCGACCATGCACATGTCCAAGGACATTCTGGTGTTTCTTATGTTGCCCTCTAGTTTCTGCTTGTGTAACTGATCTGGTTTTCCTACTATGGATCTATGCAGAAGCCTCCTTGTTGGCTTGGTTATCCATTACTGCTGTTCGTTAGAGCCTAAAGAACTGACCTTCCATTGTTTTTCCACTTTATCCATCCACCTCTTCCATTCTGTTCCTTTCCTTTCCATTCCATTCATCCCATCATCACTCCATCTATTCCTCAGCCTTCATCCTTGTATTGAACTTGCATTCAGTGGCACATCTTTTGAGTTACACAGGAGTTAATTTAGCTGCTTGCCAAGACACAGAGCCCAACATGTGCTGGGGCCAGAACACCCAGAAAGAGAACTTTTAACCCACAGTGAAAGGTTCCCTCATTCCAGGCATTACAACCTGCCATGCTCCATCCAACCCTTCTGCTTGCCTGTGCCCAGTGCCTGCAGTTTTAGGGTCATCACGTAAAGGCTGCCTTATACTGAACTCAACCATGGCGCCATTTAGCCCAGCATTGTTACTGCAGACTGGCAAGAGCAGCTCTCCAAGGTTTAGGGCAGGACTCTTTCCAGCCCTGCTGGTATATGCCAGAACCTTCCACGCACAAGCCGTTTGCCTTACTCCTGGGCCAAGCCCCTTTGAACAGGCAGAAGGGGCAGCTACCCACAATTCCTGAGTAGCAAAGACAGTTCGACTCTCTCTGTTATCAGTTTAAACTGGGGGTGGGTGGGATAATTGCAGGGTTTGGGAAAGAGTATCTCTTCTCTCTGAATGGTGCTTCTTGAAGACATGATTTAAACCAGGGTGGTCCAACTTTTTTTATCTCAAGGGCAGCATGAAGACTTCCATACAGAACCCGGGTTCTTCACTATGAATTACATTTCCATATAGTAAATTAAAGTGTCTGCAATATATGTATTTACTTAATACACAGTTAATATATTTAACCATTAAACGAGGGAGAAAACCGGTAGGAGGCCTCAAGAGTTGGCTTTTCTCTGAAGCACCTTCTCTGACCACAGCCCAAGCACAAGGACCGCTGCTCTGGGGTGAGCCATCTCTTTCCTCCCTGTTTCTCCCACCCAGGAACCTGCCCATGCGACCCCCTGGCCCTTCCTTCCTCCTCGGAATTGGCACGCCGAGCCTCTTGCACTTGAGCTGAGGAACCCTCCCCACATGTCCTGCCTGCCCCTGCTGACGAGGGCAAAGGTGCTCAGCTCCTCAGTTTTGCCTTAGCACTTGTCGGCGAGAGCAGCACGAGGCCTGTGGGGCTGAGCTCTTGTAAGGCTGCCAGTCCCTCCGCTCTCTTCCTGAGAGGCCTCAGGAGAGCTCGCTGCAATCTTGCCTGGGCCATCGCCGGGAGCCAGCCTGCATGGAGGGATGGGGGGCACTGAGCAGCAGGAACAAGGCCTCGGGCTGCAGAGGACCTGCAGGCTGTGTGCTGGACTGCTCCGATTTAGACCATCAGTTAGACCACGACTATCAGGTAAATAGATGTGTCTTCCTTCTTTTAATTGATGATAGAAGAAGTGTGCTCATTTTACAGGCTTTACCTCCTAGGACACATTATTTGGCCCCACTACATCTCAGTTTATTCAGTGGCTCAATTTGAACCACCTCTTTATTTACTGTGTTTCTAAAGCATCTGTTCAATCATCTTTTCTGTTTCAGAACTGTGATCTCAAAATTCTCCCACACTGCTGCGGCACTGACAGTGGATGAGAATATTATGTGCCCATGCAAGAGGGATCTGTATATGTACTGACACAGTGGCAAACATAAATTATAAATGTAAATACCTTGATTATCCTCAAGGGTTCCTGTGGCTGATTTCCCCTTGTAAGGAAATCAGGGTAAATTCAGATGGCTAAATGTGATGTTTTTACGGAGTGCCTTGCAGGCTGCTTCCTGGCTTCTCCCACATACATGCAGCAGCCCTATCCTATGCCCACTTTTCTGGTGCCGACCTTCTCAATAGACGTGCATCGGGGTGCCGTGAGAGCCTTTTTCATTTGATTCCATCAGGATTTCCTCATCCAGATTACACCTGCAGCCCTGCTCTGGCCAGAGGAATAAACTTCTGAAGACAGGAGTCTATAAAACTCCTATAAAACCCCCTATAAAACACCACTGCCCTCAGTCTTCCGTTGTCTGTCATATTGCAGCAGAGTCCGTAGCATTTGAACGGCAGAAACCAGCCTGACTTGAAAAACCACAAAGGGCATTTTTATGCTATCCACAAAGTGAAGAGGGGCACCCATCCACAGGTTGGAAATATCTATCTAATATTATACAACAGTGTTGGCGCGAGGGGCTCCGGTGACACCATTCCAGTTTTGTTGTCATGGTTACTGTGATGTCATCAAAATACCATGGTTACCAGGATCTTCATTTATTTCAAATATTAGAGGAAATTGGGAGGGAGCATTCACCAAAGTTTTACACTCCATTCTTTTAGAAGCAATAAAACATTTAAAAAGGAGAATCCGGCTGTAGTTCCATTGGGTGATAGTGCATTTGTACAAAAGAAGTTACAACTAGTTATCTTTCCTCACTTTTTGAGAAAATAAATTTACCCTTCTTTGGATCCTAGGGGATATTGCATGTAAAAGGAACCATTCCCTTTCATGGTTATGTGTACTTTAAATGATTTTTATTCTAAATGGGTTAGGGTGAAGAGTGAAGTCCTGTACTCATTGGGAGAAAGCCTTATTAAACACGAGGAAAAAGGACTGTGTGATAGAAAAAGATGCAATGGAATAAGAGTGCATCTCTTTCCACCTCTTCCTGTATGTGGAACAGCTCAGCAGCAGGAGCAAGAAGGAGAACCTGGCACTCTCGTATTTTACCAGTTGTATTTATTTATTGGTTAAAACTAAACTTTCAAAGGGATCAATGAGTGGGAAGCTTCATAGACACTGTTGGAAGCTTCATAGACACTGTTGAAGTTCTCTCCATGGGCCATGATGCCTCTGGTTGCCATGTTGGGGCCTCTTGAGATACAGTAAAATAACTTTCCTATAGTTAAACAGAGCTATCTGAGAGCTTAGATCATCACCTATGGAATGTGCTCCCCAGAGAGGTCCGCCTGGCGCCGTCGTTATTTGCTTTTCGGGGCCAGGCGAAGACCTTTTTATTCAAATGTTATTTTAATTAACTGTTAAATTATTAATTGCTTTTAGTTATGCCTGGATGTATCCAATCGCTATATTTTTATATTTTTGTACATTGTTATTTATTTATTGGAAGCCGCCCCGAGGCTTACACGAATGGGGCAGCATACAAGCACTCCAAATAAATAAATAAATAAATAAAATCACCACACCTAGGTTATAGTTAATGCATTTCTTGAGGGAAGACAGATCAACAAATGAGGAACATACATTTGTGGATGTCTTGGGAATGGATCTTGCACAGAAGGGCACTGGCTGCAGACACTAATATGAAGAGTGGCCACACAAATCGGTGCAAAAAAGGTCTCAGAGTGTTCAGAGGTGCCAGCACTTCTGTATCTTCAGACTTGTATTGTCTTCTTTATCATTCACAAGTCTTTTGCCACACAGTAGTCAAAAAGAGAAAATTAATCTTCTAATCTATTGTCTACCCAATAGACCAATAATAGAAAATCAGGAATTTCAAAGGCTGCTACAGCAGAAAATGCTGAATTTAGCTTGCTTATGTTCCTTTCAATACAGTCACTTTCATATAAGTGGCCATACTGTTTGGGTTTGGTTTTTTTATTTTTTGTTTATAATAAATCATTGTAACACCAATACTTATTAATTCCTGAGGAGTATTTACATACTGTAACCCTTCTCCTATCTTAGTATAACAACTGTGATATTTATTTATTTAAGATATTTGTATGCCGTCCTTTGCAAGAGCCTCAGGATGACTTACACAAATAAAATACAAATACCTAACATAGCATAAAGAAATTAACGACCCACTCTGGCTGCCATTAAAATATGATGATAAAATTCAATATTAAAATTTATTAAAATATCGATTAGATAAAAAGGTCTTAACCTGGCACCGAAAAGCATATGATACATGTGGATATAGTGACACAAGCAAAATGCTCACATGTCATTGGAGATAAGGAAATAACACCTGAAATAAACACTTTCATGAGCAACATGACAATAAATGCCTCATATTTATAGTTACAGCCTGAGGCCTTTTCTTCATAAGACATTTATCAATAACAGAATAGGGGAAATGTGGCTGAAAGCTGAAAGCAAGTGTGATTCCCCTTTGTGCATCTGCACTATTTCATATATGCCACAGTGCCAGCTAGAGGTTATCTAGTGGGAAGCATAGAAAGAACCTTTTTGTATAGTACTTGGATATCCATTCTGTGACCAAATTGAAAGTAGATGCAGTGGATTAACAGCCAACTGGATATTTAATTCCCCTTCAGTACATGAAAAATTAAATATTGTTGGTTACAAGTGATACATCTGCAAGGTCCATTTGCTTGTACCAAACTCTGAAGCACTGTATTTTTGGAGATTTGTGACTTTGATTTTCATGTTCCTTGGGCCTTGAACCTTATTAAACTGTACACGTAGCAAATCACCATTTGATTTGGGATGTAGATATGAAAGCAATTTCAGAGCAATTTCCCCTCCGGAGTCAGTGGCAAAATTAAATGCAAGAATCCTCTCACTCTATTTCCACATAAATTCTTACTAAGACTGAACTAAGTTTCTACATTCTCTTGAACTCAGTTTTTCCCTGATATTGTGCATGTCCTCTAAAAGAAACAAGGGAAGTCTGAACATCATCATCATCATCATCATCATCATCATCATTATTATTATTATTATTATTATTATAACATTTCTATGCCGCCCCTTGCCGAAGCCTCGGGGCGGCTTACAACACAATAAGATACATTGAAATACAATAGAACATAATAAAGTACCAATAAATACAAAAATACAAAAAATACACTGAGATACAATAATATAAAATTAAAATTAACAGTATAAAATAAGTAAATAAAGAATATAGGAGGAGGAAAGAGAAGGGAGAAGAAGTTGCCCTGGCCAGATCATATATTTTAACAATTAAAATGTTTTGAAAAATATTTAGAAGGGTATATCCAGTAATGCAGTAAATGATGTGGTGCTGATGTCACAGAGAGGTAGGATGATGATGATGATGATCTCCATCTTCATCATCAGAACAGTGCCTGGCTGTTTTGTGTGAACAAATCTAAGAATCTAAGAAAAACCGCTAGCACAACAGAAAACTAGGGCTTCATAGCACAGCCCAGGAAACTAGTTGAAACGACCACCGTCAGCCTCCCAGAGCTCTGCTGCCTTATTCCACCCTAGAAATGGTTGTTTTGGCTAGTTCTCTGCTGTGCTGATAGTTGCTCCTGCGAGCCACATATAAACAGACTGCCTGTGTTGGATACTGCCCCATAGTAGCAGTCATGTCACTCCATTAAAACCCGCTTATGAACGGAATCCAAAGTTCTGTGTGAGCCAGTGCCAGTTTCCCATGGCATGGGCAGCTTTTCTCGCTGCAGCACAAGAGCGGCACTGGCCAGTGTGACATGGAGCAGATCCCATCCTGAACCTGTCAACATAACTCTCCCAGGATCAGGGGTGCAGAAGAAATGTGTGTTCAGATGATGCTTTGGCAAGAGCATTAGTCAAAGAGAGTGGGTAAGATAGGAAGGCTTCCCACTTCCTTCAAATTTGTTGTTTCTTTGGTGGATCCTGAGGCTATTCTGAGCAGCACATTTGGGACAGGTAGGATCACCTGCATACACAGGTAAAAGGCAAGCCGTCCTATCTGCTTACTTCCCTGATCAAAGTCCTTGTTACAGGCCAGGTCAGATGTTTGGTCAAGCTTAGGAGGGACTACCCTGTTTATCCTGGTTAGTCAGGAGCCAAAAGATACTCCGAAGAAGATTATGCAGGACCCAGCACAGGAGCTGGAAGGTTCAGACATTCCTTCAGCAGACCTTAAGCAACCTTTTAAGACTGAATCATTAACAATAAGGATACGGTGCCATCATGACACAAAAGCATGTATCCAAGGCACTGCTGCTATGGATCATGACGTTCACAAGTGATTCATGAAAACTACCAATATGTCCTGCCTCTTCTTGTCCACAGGCGTGTTCTATGATTTAATAGGCATCCTACATAAAAGCATGAGGACCCATTATTTATCCACACTTTTCTGCCATGGCAGGGCTGGATTTATGATTTTTACTGTGCAGTTTTCCTCAACCCACAGATGGTGGCTTGATGTTTGTCTTGCATATGTATCTTGTAAAGCGGATTTGTTTTTTATTTAATTGTTCCAACTTTTACCTTCTTGCCATTTGGACACTGTGTACTTCCTAGGGGAGTCATTTTGTAGTGATGCCTGTGACACTTTCTCATATTTCCAAAGATGCCGATGGGCATCCCAAGGTAGGAACTCTTGCTCAGTACTTTTTCAGTTCCTAGCACCAGCTCTAGAGCTGCCCAAGTCACTTCTCTTTCTCCCATGCATATATAACACAAACACACACCACACAGGAAGCAGTCATTAATATAAGCCCTGGAATCTGGTAATTAGGGAAGTCCAGTTTTCTGACAGCTACATGCAATGCTTGCCCATTATAGGTACCACACAATAGAAGGAAGTAGCTGTCAGAATACTTGTACCTGGAGATGACTACGTAACTTGAAGGAGTTACGCAGTCTGTGCAATCAGAATATTTTTAAAATGTTTTTTCCAGCCCACACAGGACAACTGAATTGCTCTGTACTCCCACCAGGCGTTGTACTACTGTATTCTGTATTGTTACATTTGTGTCAATAGTTTGTATAACAGTCTTACTAATGCACCCTAAGTTAGAAGTAGGAAATGAGTAATAAAGCGAACAAGTGCCTTTTTTGAGTGCTGTGCTTGCATGCCCATTGTCTTAGTGAACTGTGTAACCATTTGGAATTGGAGGAGAATAAATTACTTGAATGTTTAGTTACATCAATGAAACACACAATGTGTCTGCCTGCGATCGCTTGGATTTGTGTCAGTGGGTTGGATTGTTGTCCTTTTCAGACCTAGAGCTGTGCTGGATATATAAATCATTATGTAAACTCCGGCCCTCTTCTCCCTTCCGTTTCTGGGTCATGCATAGCTGTCAGATGCTGCTGCCAGTTCCCTCTGCAACTCAGTGGAAAAGTTGTGAAGCCAGTCAAGTAGCTTTAGCATGCAGAAGAGACAGATAAGCTCTCCATGCCATCCATAGAGACCAAAGTTCCTTGCAAGAATTGCATGATACAGGATCACTAAGTGCCCCTTACTTGCCTAAGTTAAAGTAGCATGAAAGAAAGTTGATAAGAAATCACCCGATAGCGACAGTCCTCCTTGTTCAAGACCAGGGGGCTACTAAGCAATGCCCTCAAAGCAGTTGTTCTCATGGGGTGCCCCCCAGTCCCTTGAAGTGCCATTTATTGCACCCCCCTTTCACCTGACACCTAATTCTTGGGTCTCTGCTGCGCACCCCATCCTCCTCTCCACAGGGAGCCAGTGTTGCCATGCATTCTGAGCGGCCTGCCTGGCCTCCCTCTGGAAATAAAGTGCCACCCCAATTAAGCCAGACAGCTTCCTCCCTTGTACTGCTGTGCTGCCCATCCCAGTTCCCATCCTCTTGACACCTGACCAGCACCACCTCCCCTCCTCACCTGACTCAGGATTGAGCCTTCCTGAGAAGCATCTGCAGATGTGCAGGACTTGGTCCCTTCAGCAGCTCCGTTCTGCACCGATTATCTCAATGTCTTTTCCTCAATGTGCATTTCCCCCAGGCCCTTTCCTTTTGCCTCAGTCGTCTGGATCATTTCAAAGTTATTGTCTAGAGTTTTGGCCTGCTGCCCTGCCTTTTTCCTCTTGTTCTACTCTGCACTTCCCCCAGGATTCCTCTGCTCCTCTTAGATTATTTCTTGCCACCACCATGTGATTAGCTCTGGTGGCGATGCCAACCATTCAATCCTATTTATGAATGAAATCTTGGGGTTTGAGGGACAGCTGCAATTGGAAATGCTATCTTTGGAATAGAGGAGCAATAGCCCAACTGCCCAGAGTGTTCATGCTACAGGAAGGGACAGGTGCTTTTCCATTTTTTTTTATTTGAACAGAAAACCAGAACTTTTTTTTACAACCTTATGCAGTTGATTAATAAGCAAACAAAAAGGTCATTAGATCCTTTCTAATATACATGGTACATGATTGAACAAGGCATCATTGTTTCAATTAGTCACACCAATTCTGAATTATACTCTATTTTAATTAAGTGCAGAGGGAGAAATTCCACATGAATATTAAATAGGAGCATGGGGATAAGTTTCAGTATAATGAATACTCAGTGAAATATGATGGAAACTTTATGCAGAAAAAGCCACAGTTTCAGTCTCCCTGTTGAGAGAATCCGAACTACCTGGGCTGAAGCAAAGGGAGAATCTTTGTGGCAAACAAAATTGTTGGCGCATTTTGTGCTTGACCAGCCTTCTTATGAAGGTGTGGTAGGCAGGGTTGGGAATAAAGGAGGCCGTTCTTGGTGCATGTTTCAACTTCAGGGAGACGCAGACTCTTCAGATGAGAAGGATGAGCCCTGGGAAACAGCCTCCAGATCCTGAGATGGAAAAGGAAGACGGTCTTTTCTCAAAGCTGCCCTCTCCAGGTGTTCAGGTGGACCCTGAAAATAGCCAGAATCTGGACGTGCTGGAAGGGGCATGGAAGAAGAGCCCCGGGAGTCTTTCATCCCAGTACAATCCCTGACCCCATGAGGCGGCACAGGGAAGGAAGGGCTGGCCAACTGGAAGGACAGCATAGAGCCAAGAGGCTGGTCTCCAGAGGGGGCCAGGGTTGCTCCAAAGGAGGGTGCATGGAAGCAGTTTCTAGTTTGGGTTCAACAAACTGCGCTGGGCATGCTCAGAGGCTGTTTCTTTGATGGTTATGCTTTACTGGGTGTGCACTGGAGAATAAAGAGCTTTGGCCAAAGAAGAGTCTGTCGTTTGGAACGTGTGAGGGGGGAAGTGAGCTACCAACAGGTGGGGTGGAGGAGGGGCACTTCCAGGTGAACTGTAAGCTATCTGGCAATGCACTTGTATGAGCAGGCAGAAGAGCCCACTGAGGAAACATAACTCTCTTGAGGCCTCAGTGCTGTCACTGGAAGAGGAGCCAGCAGGGACCAGAAGGCAGAAAGCAAAAGAGGGTCCCTTGGCTTGTGCAAGGTCTCCCCTGCAAAGCAAGAGACCTGGAGAGTTATTCCAAGCCTACAACCTGAGGGTGCAGGGACAGAAAGAACAAAGCTCCCGTTTTTTGCTTACACCTCCTAATACTTCTTTAGCTAACAGGGAGACCGATGGGAATGCTGCTGCACAGTGAAAACAACAGCCTAATGTGGGTCTAGGAGAAATGTACCTATCCTGACAGTTTGCCCGAATTTTCTCAAGTCGAACTGCACTTATAGCCACATGATTCATGGTCCTGATGTTTGTGGTGTGTGCAGGCTTTACAAAAAAAACTACACTAATGGGCCAGTTCTACTGCCAGGCAGAATGAGGCAGCTGCCCCAGGCATCCGATCTGGGGGATCATGAATGGAGAGCAAATGGCCACTTGTTGTTGTATTTCTACTGCCAAGGAGAAGGTGTGGTGCTTGTGGGACTTCAGGGGCCAAAGCAACTCGACCGCTTTGGGGTACTGCTACACATGTGGCCTGGGAAACACGCCCTTGCTGGACCAGCTCACAATTGTCTAGCTGGTTCAGGAGACTGAAAGCTTTGGGGGGCAGATGAGGGTGGAGTGACGGGGGGTGTTGCCTCCTTTTCCAGCTACTTCACTATCCTTTCATGTAATTTTTGGCTGGCTCTCAAGTTGATACTCATGATTGGAGGTCATATCTCATTTTGGAAACTTTCAAGCAGAACACTGACAAATAAGGTTAGCAATATATCAGTAATGTGTGAAATGGCCCAGTGGGGCTTCTTTCATGCCTGACTACTGTGATTGCAAAGGGGAGCCAAAAGCTATTTGGGCAGAGTTTGTTGTGTGGCAGCTCTCCTCATCTCAGTGCAGCTTGGAACGGAGACAATCTGGTAGAGATCTGATACCATTTCATAGGAAACTTCTTGAGAACATGGAAGTTTTATGGCTGATCAATTCTTGGAAGCCTTTTTGGGAAGACATTAAGCTATCAAGAGAGAGTAAAAAACAGGACAGCACCAAATGAAAAAGAGGTGCAGGAAATAAAGAAAGACCCATAAATGATACTGCAGAATGGAGAATCTTAATAAAATACTAAAATTACCCAGTCAGGTTTGGAAGAAACCTTCTTCAGAGGCATCAGAATTCAACCTCATCAAGACACTGCATTACTAGAATAACTCAACAACTTGAATTCTTGTGCCTGTGAGAGACATTTACACCAAAATGCATAGGACAATAGATTATATAATTAAAATTACCCATTTTTTCAGCACCATTTAAAGGCCTGCCCCTTTTCTCTCTTCTTGTGCTATATGATAAGACTTGTAAGACTTATTATATTAATGCTTGTGGAAAAGTCATAAGAACATAAGAGTTGTGTGTCCAGCACTCTGATCACACAGTGGCCAACAAGTTGCCCACAGGATCCCACAAGCAGGATGTGGGTGCAACAACGCCCACCCACCCATGTGCCCTAGCAATTGGTGTACATACGCAGTTCCATACTGTGTCAGGAACTGAGCTCATTGAAAGATAAGCACATCTGGTCACCTGCATTTCGGGGCACCTTTAAAGTTTTGTGAAACAGCCCTAAGGCTGCCTGTTCATGAAGTAAACCTTTGCCATCCTCCGACCCCCTCCCCGCCCCGGTACACCTTAGAAGTGCCACTACCCATGTCCTTAGAGGCCTGTCCTTTGGAGCACACCTCAGACATGCTACTGTCTGCCTTTCCTGAATGTGCTTTCTGAATTACATTGTCCCAACCCTGTTCAACCCAGTTGTTTTATTTTCATGTGCCTTAGCAAACTGTCTATGTGATTCCCCAACCCCCACCAGCTCCAAACTATGTAACTGACAGGTTATAGAAGCATCTTGTACAGACATCTTTGTAGTCCTTCTGGGGACTACCTACATGCTGCATATGTTTCCTGTATGTCTGCATAAACTGTAAATGTTCTTTTGATGGTGCACCCCAGCAGACTCAAAAGGGAGGCTTTTTACCACTCTTGTCAACAAGCGTGCAAGATGGGAAGGACTCATAGCTCAGTGGTGGAAAAGTTCCATTGTCCATTTGTGGCACCAAGGTCCAGTCCCTGATGGTTCTGGGTTACAGACAGCTGGGGAACAACACTGACCTTGGAGAGCCACAATGAGTCCAAGAAGAAAATACTGGGGTAGGTGGACTCAAGGACCTGGTGCGGTATAAAGCAGTCAAATATATTTGCATAAAGATTTGTTGTTGCTGTTAGTCACGAAGTCGTGTCCGACCCATCGCGACCCCATGGACAACATTCCTCCAGGCCTTCCTGTCCTCCACCATCCCCCGGAGTCCACTTAAGCTCACACCAGCTGCTTCAGGGACTCCATCTAGCCACCTCATCCTCTGCCATCTCCTTCTTCTTTTGCCATCTATTGTTCCCAGCATCAGGCTCTTCTCCAGCGAGTCCTTCCTTCTCATTAGGTGGCCAAAGTATTTGAGTTTCATCTTCAGGATCTGGCCTTCTAAAGAGCAGTCAGGGTTGATCTCCTCCAGGACTGACCGGTTTGATCACCTTGTGCTCCAAGGGACTCGCAGGAGTCTCCTCCAGCACCACAATTCAAAGGCCTCAATCCTTCGGCACTCAGCCTTCCTTGTGGTCCAGGTTTCACAGCCATACATTGCATTGCAAAAAGATATCCTGATACAAAACAAAAGACAACTTCAGTGTTAGCCATAGGAAAGCTACAAAATTATGCAAGTGCCAGGACTGGAAAACTCACCATCTTTCTGTCAATGAAACTGCTTGAGTAACAAAATTACCATGAATTAATGGAAGAACCACTTCTGGAGTTAGGGCTATTGAAATCTTTTTATTAGTAATGTTATTGTATTGACACTGCCATCTAGTGGTCATTAGCAGAACACCATCATTCCTATTCCAATTTTCCTTAAAACATCTTTCAGATACCAAAAATGGCTTATGATGATTCATACAGCAGCTGACAACTTTTGCTCCTCTTGTCTCGTTTGTTGTTTGTGTCTCCTTTCTTTCCCCTTCCTTTTGTCTCTCCCCTCTCTCCCTGCTTTGTCAAATCAAGCTCACTAAGGTATTACTCACTTTGCTTCTTTTACTCTTTAATGTGCTGTTGCCTTTGAAATATTCAGGCAGAATCAGTATTTTGATGACAAGCCCTTGACTCCAATATGTTGCCCAGGTTGCGCTGGTGTGTGCCTTCTTTCTCTCCACGCCTTGCAATCTGGTAAGTTCTGCTGTTCCACTTCTGCAGCAACAGCTCATTCACAGTCCTCCTGAGATTTCATGGCTCCCTTCTTTCCAAACATTCTCATTCTCCAAATGTTCTTAATCCAGCAACTTCTCTCTGCTTTGTTTGCAGATCATTATTCCATAGCTCACACTATCCTGATGGATTGTGACTGCAAACGAAAAGCAAAAGGGCAACATTCCTGCTGAAACGCACAGTGAATATTCTGAAATAATTGAATTTTGCTTTTAAGCTAAGAAATATGCTGTGGCTGCCCCACAGTGGTTGCAATTAAAACAGTATTTTATCCAAGCATTTTGGAATCTTCCACATGCTGATTGCCTTGCTATGTTCCTGCTGAATCTTGTAATCAGAAATATATTTGATTACTACAGGAATAAACATGACTTGCTGCTGATTAACATGCTCAGAATCCAGGTGGAGATGGGATGTAATGCCAGATTGCCATTGGTGCCATTATTACCTCTTTTTCCATCAAAGGCACTTTGTTTTAATAGCTTGCATAGCAGACAACTCTTCCCGGTACGGAGAAAAAGGTATGGGAAAAATATTGTTCCTGATGAATTTCTACCAGCACAGCAGTCCTTGGCCGATTTGTTTCCTTGGGAAAATCAAGACATCAACCTTGCTAGCACAGGGTTAATTCCATAGCAGTGAAATGATCTTCAGTGCCAATCCCAAAGTAAAACTCCATTGTGAAAAAGCTTAAAGGGAAATCATAGGGAAGTTCTCACAAGCACAGCTTGAAGTAGTTGTGTGGCCTTTCTGAAAACCCAAATGTCTCCTTTGTAGGTGAGGGGATCTCATGGAGAGCATCTAACACATATAACCTGGAGTCAACAGGTGGTGCACTGGCCTGTATAAATCAGAATGCTATAGAAAATCAGGCTGCAGGCCTCACCTGCTCTTTCCATACACAGTAAGGAAGGGGCAGGAGGAAATGGAGAGGAGGACTCCAGCTAGGCCAGCTGTGCTGAATCAGCAATGATGGAAAATATACCCATCCAAATACTAACCAGGCCCTACTCCACTTAGCTTCTGAGATTAAGCAGGATCAGGCACTTGATGTAGTGATACGTAGCATGAATGGAAGGAGGGGAGTTCTGAATGCGAACAGTGTACACAATCCAGGCTCCATTAATGTAAAAGATGCTGAGAGCTCTGCCTCCAAGGAGATGCCTGTGGAAATAAGTCAGAGAGAAGGAAGCCCAACCCACCACTGCTCCTGGATGGTGGCTTCAATTTCACTATTTCTGCATTTGTGGATACAGTGATTTCCAATGGTGCAAGCAAAATGGAGGATATTGCTTTTCCTCTCGATGAGAGATAATGTCATTTCTCCAAAATTTTTGCTGGAAGGATTTTAGGTAAAGGTGAGAGGCTGAAAAGGTGCTGGCTTGTCTATTCTATGAACACCCAGAAATCTGTGTTTCTGCTGCAAAACATTTCTAAATACCAGTTCCTCCTTGGGAGCAATGATGAGAAACATTTGAAGGACCCCCTGAAACAGTGTGACAAGTCACCCAAGCATTTCGCTGCATGCTGCTGGAGGGAAGCATCAGTATCTGGGTTTAGCCTGAACAAGCATATTGACAGAGAACACCAGTGGATTCTAAACCAAGAAATCTCACACTGCAGGGATGTGCTCAGGCACCAAATGGATATTGTGCCATTCCTGGAGGAATACAAGCTGGCATTCTGGGGAACTTCAGACAAGCTGCTCACAGCAATTTCCTGGGACTTGTCCACAGCTGCTTGGCAAATAGGATGAGGCAATGAGAGAACATTAGCAGCAAGTATCTTCAAAGGAGTGTGATGATCAGTACTATGGGAAACCATTCAGAGTGAACTCATCATCCCCGTGACTAAGGAAGCGTTGGAGTACATTCAGAACATGTTGGACAAAGCCAAGATTTCCTCTGTCATACTGGATTGCAGGTCTGGAATAAGTAGCTCTGAGAAGATATTCACAATAAAATTCATTGATGAAGATACTGGCAAGATTGGTATGTGGGGACATTTTGTTGGATTCAGGAGAGTTTGTGAATCAACCAGAAAAAGGACTACAAAAATCCTTCTGAGGATATTTATTTATTTATTTGGAGAACTTATATGCCGCCCCATTTGCATAAGATACTGAGGGAAAACAAGGTTGTGATAATAATGCCAACACGAAGGGACAAAAATGTTATCCAACCAACTTACTTTGGTACTTACACTAAACCAATAAGCTTTGTTTGTGCCCTTGGCTCTCATTTGCCCAGTCAGATCGTTTCAGAAGCAGACTCAAAGAAATCTATTACCTTTCTGGCACTCTGCCTCCGTTCAACAGTGGCACATACTGAAAGACAATGTGCCAAATCTCACCATGAAATCACTGAGTAGCATTCATTGGGAAAGTCTTATAGACAGTGCAAGGCTATATGATATCAAACAAAAGAAGTCTGATGCTTTGATGGCAGTTTCTGAGTCTCCTCAAGCAGATGCAAGGGAAGAGAGAAAAGAGGGGAGAAATATCTTTAATTCTAATTTGGTTACTGGATACGTTCTGGGATGAATCATAGCTTCCTTGTAGCCTATATTAAAGCAATTTTACATTTGAAATTATTAGTTCTATCTGGCTACTTAATAATATAATGAGTATTATCTATAAGTCTGTAGTACTGTGCAAAATTGTAGCTATAAGTTTAGAAGAAATAACGTCTATTGCTGATCTTTTGTGGAACTTCTTCCATCTAGTTTTATAAGCAATTTTAGTTCGTGGTCCCTTGGAAACTTTTTGTTTTGATGCTTCTATTCTCCCTTCTGTTTCTTATTATTTACATATATAAAAAACAGCAGCAGTGCACCGAGGAGCGGAGCAGAACTATCACAAGTTTTGCTCTTCATATTTTATTTTGTAGCAATTCCTGTCTTTGGTATGTATTCTTTATTTTAAAATATCCATTATTTTCAACTTTAACCTTAATTTTAAAAGTTACAAACAGAAAAGGTATCCAGTTGACCTTTTACAGATGACAGCTTTATTTTTATTTTATTTTTTTGCATTGCACTTATCATGTTTACAGTGTTCCGGTGCTAAGTGCAAAGCAGTGTCCACTTATTTTTATCTAGTGGAAGCAACATCCAAGTATAAACTGAAAAACAAACATACTTTAAAACTAGCTGAAAGAAGATTGTTTTCATATAAGATTATCCAGGTTTGAAGATTATTTTTCAATGAGATGATGATTGAAAAACAGCTTCTACAGGTTCTTTGCCTACTAACTACAGAAACCATTTTGAAGGCCCCATAAAACGTTGGCCCTTGAGCTCAGCTTGGTGCCTTGCAGCTCTCCCACTCCCAAGGCTGGCTTCAGTGCAGAGCGCATACTGCAAAACCTCTTAGTTTCAAACCCCTGAGGAGCAGCTCCTGAACTGAGGGCTGGTTTATGAAACCTTGGGGCGGCCTGTCCATGGGCCAAGGCACCCGTCACCACCGGGCTGCTCCCTGGCTCTGGAGCTCCCTGCCGAGAGCGGCCAGGTTGCTCCCTCCCTGCTGGTCTTCCCTGGCCAGGCAGGGCTGCTTTATTGAACTGGGCCTCTGGTGTGCAAGTGGACGGTTGGGTTGCAGGCTATTTTTACTCCATTGCTGTTGGCTTTAATTTGGTTAATGCATGCACTTTGTTACTGTTATTTTTAAAATTAAGTTTTATTAATCATTGTAAGCCACTGTGAATGTGGTTTTTGAGAGAAAGAGAAAGTTGATGTCAAATCAGTAAAGGAAGTTTGTTAGAAGGCGAGCAAAACCTGAACCATTTTATGTAGCAAAGGTATTTTTAGTTATGAAAATTAGGGTACGTTCCCCTGGAGGAGCTCAAACACCCTGTAAGGTGGCTTGGATGCAAAGTACCTTTGCAGAGTATCTTCCTCCCATGGGAACCCACCTGCCCGTTGATACCTACTGTGTGCAGCTTGCTGTATTATGATGTAACATCTGTGGGGGACCACAAATGTAGACGGTCCCTCCCTAAAGAGGTTCCTCTTAGCATTCTCCCAATGCATTTCTTCTGGTAGGTGAAGACCACATGGTCTACCACCTCACTTAGATATACGGTGAGGTTAGGATGAATTTTAGACGGGCTGTTGTGTTGTTTCTTTGTATGGGGGCATTCATTGTAATATAAGGCAACCCAACAAATTGTGCTTGCTCAATACTGGAAGAGTGAGGAACTACCTACAGAGGAAGTGATTTTAAAAAAGATTCTGGACTGTGCAGAAATGGACAGATTGACTCTATTACTGAAGGAGAAAGAAGATACTGACTTCTATCAAACTTGGGACCTTTTTATGATTGGCTGGAGAAACGGGACTTGGCTTAGATTTAAAGAGGTTTTTAAATTTTTATAAATCAATTTGAATATGATTACAGAATGTTAAAAAGATATGTTATAGGGGGCTGACCCAGTACGTCCAATGTATTTGATGATTGATGTTTTTTAGTTTTTAGCTTAAGATCTTAATAAACATCTTTATTATATAAGGCAACCCAACAAACACAACAAACATGGCCAACCTGGTTGGGAATGGTGAGAGTTGCAGTCCAAGACATTTGGGAGATGCCTGCAAGTTGCTGGAAGTTGGCATAAGGAATTAGAAGCTGCTAAGGGTTATCGGTACAAGATGCATTACAGTATGTCAGTTCACCCCATGTGCCCTAGTTAAATGGAGCCTAAGTCTGCCCTGTGTTATCCTAATATAAAAGACCAGATGCTTGCAAAAAAGCCATTCCAGTCTTCTAAGATACAGCCCAACTGTGCCAAGCACAACTTGCAGCACAAGCTAAATCACTGGTGTGGTGAATGGTGCTCTTTGTCAAGAGCTTCACAACTCTTCTCATTGATTTTGTCTTTTGGGGATTCTTGAAGATGACAACATTCTTCACCGTTGTCTTACACTTTGGGATATGGCTGCCATTTCATATCAGAATGCAAATAGGCAACATTAATATATTTATTGTATATGGCAGCCATTACAAGCCACACCGCTTCATAGATGGTGCAACAACAAAGCATAAAACATGACTCAGGTCAGCAAATCACCTGCCCAGTTGGCTGCAGAAGGGCTGCAGCTTCAGCAAACACCGGAGGTGACAGATGGGTTGCAATCTCCACATAGATACTTTTACCTGTAAAGATGCCAAAATTTGATCCAGAGGTCTCTCCCTGAGGCTTTGACATAAAGGACAGAGCAGTAAATAATGGGGGGGGGGGGATATTCTCTTCCTCTCCCGGACCACCGATATACAACTGCAGATTTCTTTGAACTGGCCTGTATTTTCCATCCAGGAATGCTTGGGGATGTTTGAAAGGAACTGTAAATGAAGTTTTCAGAGAAGTAAGTGTGAGGATTTTAATTATCAGGTTCTTTTGTTATACATTTTAAACTTACAATACTACTGAAAATGGTTTAGTAAGTTTATTATCTGCCCCATATATCCAATCTCTCAACTTGTTTTTGGCTCCTAAGATAACAAAAATATCTGATGGCAGGTTTTTGGAAACCAGGAGTTCTTGACATGAACTGGCCACCCTTTGTTTGTTCTCGCCAGTGAAATACAGGGAAGTGGTCCTCAGGCATATCCAACTCCATTTTATAATGCAAAAGGCCTTTTGTATTGTCTTGGTACTGCCTTTTGAGGCCTAGATTCTGCTGATACCAAGTCTGCCCCTACTTTGATGAGGACCTTGGGATGCTTCAAGTATATATCTCAGAAACTTATTTTGACAGCTCCTCCAAATGCTTGTGCCTTTACCCCCAAATCTCAGTACCTTGTTGTATTTAAGCAAACACTTTCCCAGAGATCACTTCCATGCTGGGTTTCCAGCATTTCTTCCTAGTGTAATTGTGCTGTGTGGGAATCAGGCTGTTTACCTGTTCTAGAGCGGGTTGCATTCTCTTTGAAGAAGCAAGTATGTGGTCTGGGGATACTCTGGGGTCCAACTGTGTCAGTGGAGGCCTGGCTGACCTCAGTGGCCCACCACCAGCTTCGGATGGCAAGCCAGCTCTGCCCAGTCCTAAACGGGGATAATCTAGCCATGGTTGTCTGTGCACATCATGATGGGACACCCAGTGCTGTGCTCTGCCTGGGGCTGCCCCTGGGCCTGGTTCAGAAGCTACCTCTAGGGGCTCACTGGGACGCCAGGTGTGCTCACATGGGCTTTGTGTTAAGAGACCTGTGCGAGCGGCCTGCTGGTTAGAGAGCCATCTTCGGGTTTATGTTGCAGTCATTCAAAGCCCTGAACAACTCAGGAATCCAATATCTAGCAGACCATCTTCCCTGACAGAGATATATCCAACTGACTGTTGGAGGAGGCCATATTGGGGCTTCTCAGAGCCTACCCTGTGGAAAAAGTTCCCTTATATGGTTCAGGTAGCAGAAAATTCGGAATCTTTCAAACACCTCCTGAAAACAAAAACATTCACTCAGGCTTCCCCTAGCCCACGATTAAATTAACCATGCTGCTCCATTAACTGGTCTGTATTATTATTCTTGCTGCTATAACTACATAGTTTTTAAAAACAATTCATTACAATCTTTTTGGCACTAGGCAAAACCAGTTTTATTTTCCAGACATTTTAATAATTGATTTTTATTGTATGTGGATTTCAAAAAGGAATTTGTACATCATTTTATTATTCTAATTCACCATGCTTTAACATTGAGCTGTATTAATATTTATATTGTTTTTATGTTGTTATATCTTATTGTTATAATGTTTTATCATTTGCTGCATTATAAACCACTCAGAGTCCTGTGGGACAATTAGACTGGAATATAATTTTAACTGTATTTAAATGTGATTTAATTGTGACTTTAATGTTTATGCTGGAACCACTTAGGATTTTAAAAATATTTAGTCTCATAAGCATAGTACAAATAAATAAAAATCCGAAGGGCCCAGTCCCCTCACCTGCACAGCAGGGCTCGCCAGCCACCGAGGTCAGAAGCTTGCAAGCAGCCAGCACCAGATGACGGGTGCAGCCATGCTGATCAGCCACCTGCCAAGCCCCCAGGGAAGGGAGCCAGTGCAATCTTTCTGTGAGGAAGCGGGCAGGGCTTGACCTTCAGAGCCTGAGAACCAAGGAGACTGCAGTGCTTAAAAATCCTCTGGCCTCCCAGACAAACCAGTTACCTAGGGAGGTTGTGGGCTCTCCAGCACAGGAGTCATTCTAGATGCAACTGGATAGCCGTCTGAGAGGAAAGGTTTGACCTGAAGTCCTGTTCTAAGCAGGAGGTTCAACCCAATGGCCTTCTTGGCCCCTTCCATCTCTAATATTCTACGATGTCAGGAGACCGCAGGACTGCACTCTAAGCAATATACCTTGACTCCTTTGGTCGTACTGATCTCCTCTGATAATCTCCCATCTGTGCTAATCTTGATTGTCCCAAATCAGGGGTGGTTATTTCTTAGCAATGTTACTCCCTTCAATCTTATCCCACAATTGATTCCTATCAAACAATTGACTCAAACATCAAAGAGAAGCCAATGAAAGCAGCAAATATCCTTTCAGAAGGGCCAGCAGTCAGTGGAGCAAAACAAAAATCTAGTCTACCATGTTATGACCTTATCTAAACTCTTGGCAGGCAAACCATTAGAGACCTCTGCTCCACCTCCACATTTCCAATTCACTTCACCCCTTTCACACAGCGATTTCATTCATTCTGTAACTTACTTTAATTTGTGCAGCCTCTTTCTCCTTTTCACTTTTCTTTCAGCAGCTGCTCCTGGCAGCCGCTATTTTTATTTTCACAGAGTGTGCCAAAAATTTACACATCCTGGAGTAAAATTAGTGTTCCCCAATGGAGGCTGCTATTTTTCCCTAGAATGCCTCTGAGTGACGCAAGTTCTAAGGCAATCTAAGAAAATCAAATAGCAGCTGCTATAAGCAATTATCTGGAGAAAGGTGAGCACCTTTCTCCCATCCCAGAATGGGTATGAATCTAAAAACAAAACAAAATCCCTGCCCATTCATTCCTCATGGCATTTGCTGCAAAATTCTTCTAGCAGTGCATGTCACTACTTCAGAACAGATACCTTCTTGCCTTTGAGAATACAGCAGAATGGAGTATGAATACATAAATACATGAGAGAGAAAAATCAGACAGTTTCTTCCTACTTTCACATGTGAAATGTGGGCAGCAGGGACTTAAAAGACCCAGGACTCAGACTCAGGGCAAAGGTCGAGTCACGAGAGGTAGGATCTGTCTCTCAGTGTCTCTCCAGTGAATCCCACCCCAAAACAATCAGGGGTGTGCAAATTTGACAACGCTTCTGCTGGATGCAGAAAGAAGGTGGGCATATGGAGAAAGAGGAATGAAGCCTGGGAGGGGCTCACACTCCCACTGCCGCCTTCCACCCCGGCTGCGGAGCTCATCAGGACAAACACTGGAAAATGTCCTGTAGATAAAATGTTGCAAGTTTTCAGGACGTCTTGCGAGACTTGAGCATGGCCTTGAGAGTGTAGGACACACTGTGAGATTTCAGGTGAGTTTTCCATGGCTGGAAGAAGGAGGCAGCAGAAGGCAAGGTGGGGAGCAGATGGCTTTTCAAAGATCCAGAGTCCGGAATTGGAGATAAACCACTTCCCCGCCTGAGCCCAGCACACCCATGCTCAACCAGCTGGATTATCTTCCTGTTTGTTATCTCCAAACCTTGCTGCAGTGTGCCTCTGTGCAGAAAATGGGCTTGTCTTGCTTCCTATACCATTTCTTTTGGCCTTGGAATGGGAGAAAATTAAAAGTACAAACAAAAAGAATCCTTCGTATCTATCCCTTACTGGAGAATGACATAGCAAGAATGCTGTGAGAATGCCAGAAAAGATATTAATGTCGCACAGTGAACATTAATGCTGCTGCATTTTATGGCCTGGCTGGTAGCACGTTATTTCTGGTTTATTATAGTTCCTGAACTTCCTGATGAGTCAGGGAAACCGTTTCCCAAAAGGGGAAAAATATACAATCTTTTCTGCCAAAGGTTAAACATATAAACAGTGCATTATAAGGGTTGTTATCCTGTGGTTCCTACTTTAAACATCACACCCAGGTGCATTTGTCTTGATCTCTGAACAATCAAACATCTATTTTTCTCACTTGCTTCCTTATAACTGATTGAAAGAGAGTTTACAGACTGCATTATTTATCATATCTGTCAGTGTTTAGTGAGTTGTTCTGTGTGCGTGTGCGTGCATATGTTTTGCTGTCAAATGCAGATGTTAGATTATGTGTAGCATGCCCCAAAAAAGTAGAAAAAGAGGCATAGTCAGTAAATAATAAAACCTATGGAAGAGCAGGATCTGAGACAATCTACAAGCAAAAGAAGGGGAGTAGGGAAGAGGAGGTACAGACTGAGCTAGAGAAGATATCTAAAGCTCCATGTGAAATGAAGCTAGGAATGAAGGTAATAAGATAAGAGAAGCTAGAAAATGAAAATGGAAGCACCAATGGGTATGACACAGCTCTATACAAAGAGCAAACCTGCCTTGCTATTGGGTAAGAAAGAATTTACTCCAGGGGTCGGCGATCTAGTACAATCCAGATGTTTTAGGCTACAAGCTCCATTAGCCCCAGTAAGGACAGCATCAATATTGTGTGACTTGCAGTCCTGAACACCTGGAGAGCACCAGGTTTCTACTGTGGCTTTACTCACTAGCCCTGCTCTACTTTAAGAAGGCATCTAGGCCTATATACATGCCCCTACTCTAAGAAAGTAAGTCTGAACTTAAGAAAACAGTTCCAAAGAGTTTAAGAGGAAGGTGGGAGGAGAGCAATCTTAGAAGAGGAAAAGCATGCAACAAATATAGAACAAAATGTCTAGATAATGTCCTGAGCAGCCCTTCAATTCATCACTGGCATGTTCACAATTCCATCCAAAAGAACAGTCACAAAGTCTACACGGAACAGCCCAAATCTCTTCTGATGAATTGAAGGAAATTTGCACTAAAGAAAATTCACTGCTTCCAGGGAGAACCCACAATACTTAGCCAGCCAAGAATAACAGCATAGAACAGGAATTCCTTTAATTTTAACAATACCTTAATTTAGAGTTCATTACAGGCCGGACTTTAGCCTTATCAAAGGCACTATTAACACCCAACTGAATAGCTGGAATGTGGGCACCCGTAAAAAAAAAAAAAATCAATTTTATAGGATTAGAAAACAAGAAACAGAGCTCTTCTCCAAAGCAAGAGTGATCCTACCACTAAACAGAGTGAGGTGGTCACTGCAGGTGGCAGTGGCTACACTCCCATGGCCGTCCCCCTCTGTTGGAGGACGGGGCTTGTGAGCCACAGGCAGCCTGCCGACATCCCCTGAGTTAACTTGCTGTCCTCAGCTGAAGTAGCAGCTGCCGCCCCACCATTCTTGGCAAAGTAAGGACAGCTGCCAGTCCAAGCAAATTCTGTAGGTGAAACAAGGCCGCTCCCTTGCCTCTCACCTCCAGCAGGACAATAAATCTGAACCTTAAGATAAGATACATGCAGCAGGAAGAGAGGTCTTTGGCAAAAAATAAAATAAAATAAAATAAAATAAAATAAAATCTTGGACTGAATTTCTCTCCCAAAATTAATCAGGTGGAACGTTTGGAAATGCTAATATGCGTGTCATGGGTTTTAAAAGAATAGCTTGATGGGAAATGGGGGATAGGCTGTCAACAAATTGTGAACTCCTCATCTCTTTTTCAGATGTCGTTTTATAGCATGGCAAGCAAAAAGTGACAGAAGATGCAGCGTGAGAAATAATTGTGTGACCTTGTGGTTGACAGCCACAGGAGAAGCTGGGGGCCCTTGAGTTCAGACACAGCTTTCTGAATTTGGAGCACTCGCTTTCTGCCTTTGCAGCTGGGCTGGAAAGAACTGTGCTGGCTTCAGTTGTAAGACTATAAGCCCATCTTTGGAGACAGAGTTTTGCGGACATTCTGACGAGTGGTAAGGAGGAGAGAAGAGAGCCTTTGCCAGCAGCCTTCACAGAATGCTGATGGTGCCTCAGCTTCCTCTTTTTGTGCTCCAGGTGAAAGGCTGCGGTAGCCAAAATCAACCCAGAAGGTGTTCTGTAGAGCAAGACGATCAGAAAGGTGACTTTTGCCTCCATGTTCCATAGGATGCCTGTAATACTCCAAATGTGGCAGCAACATTGGATTGTGCTATGAGCTGGAAATGTAAATATTTTTTTTAAATAGCAATTGTATGAATGGAAAGACACACAAAGACAGAAGCAGGGTAACCCTGTTCATATGTAATGCCAAATAAAAGGTTATTTAAGCCACAAATTGGCAGGAGTTCATGGAAGCAAGCAAGCATACTGCCTCTGGCATGATGCTTACTTTAATTTTTAGTTGACCTGTAATGAACAACCTGTAGGTTGTTAGCATGACATCTGAACCCAAATGGTTTGGATTGTCTATAGCAGGGGTGAGCAATTAATTTCCCTATGGGGCCACATGAGAAACTTTGACAGTTGTTAAGGGCCGGACCAATACACTTACAGCTCTGCTCAATATATATCTCTATAAAAACAGTAAATGAAACATTACAATGATACAATGAAAATGTGGAGCACAGAACAACACTATTTAATGAATATTCACAAAAACATTAACATTACATGAAAAGCAATAAATTCAATTCAATTTTACTTATATAGCACAAATTTACAATATATGTAATCTCCCAGCGCTTAACATAGGAAGCATCTCTATTATGACGATATATATTTGCATTGACTTTTAATTTGCCAGCGACCTCATGCGGGCCAGTCAGGGTCAGCCATCGGGCCGGGTGTGGCCCACGGGCCGTACAATGCCCAGGTCTGGTCTACAGGTTAAACAACCCAGGGTTAATCTGTGATTTGTAGTTGGGTGAACTAAACAACCCAGAATGCTGAGTGTGGATGCCAGGTTCACACCATTAGTACTGAAGGATTATGGGAATGGTAGGCCAGAACAACATATTCCTTGTCCCTGGTATAAGAGATACATATCAAAAAGCTTGATATATAGATATCTAGAAAAATATATCTACTGAGGTTTCATTGGCAAGTTTTGAGAAAAAAGATAACTTCTCAAAGGTGTGATTCAGAATTTATTGAAACTAAAGGGTCAAGCCTTTTGGATATGTTTTAATTTTATAAGGAATGTTTAGTAACAGTGATATAATTAAGACTGGGCCCTAATTTGTAGGACCATTGATAATATTAGCTAACAGGTAACCACTTGAAAAACATTTGACAATCATTTCAAAAGTACAGTGTGAAGAAAAACAGAAATGTGATGTACCAGAAATTGTGGCTGGCTCCAGTTGAGTAATGGTTTTCATTTTTTACCTAAGATGAACCTTGTTCCTAGCAGCAGAAAACATAGCTATAACTACTAGTGTTAGTATTATCAGTGCTGAGTCCAGATTGGGCAAGCTAATCCAAGTTGTAAATCTAGCAGTGAAGGAAGGAAAGAAGGTCTAGCAGCTTCAGACTCAGGAGGCAGAAAGGAGAGCTGAGCTGGGAAGATCTTTGGAACAATCTCCCTGCTGTGACCTGCCTGGTGCAAAATTTGCCATTTTTTCAGTGCCAGGTCAAGAAAACCCTCTCTGTTGTGGCCTTTAGACCTCCTTGGTTAACCAGAAGCCTGAGGGGATTGTCTTATTGATTCTTCTTCTTGCTGGGTCTTTTTATTGTACCTTTTACTGTATTTTAAAACTATTTTAAATTAATTGTTGTTTTATGTTATTTGTATTATATTTTATTGTTTTATACGTTGCTATAAACTGCCCAGAGAGCTTCAAGTACAGGGCAATATATAAGTGAAATAAATAAATAAAAAGAAGCAACTGTGAGCAAAAGCAAAAGGACTTCTGCTGGACTGACGGTTCCTCTTCCTCCTGCTAGAAATTAACCGAACTCATGAAAAAGGAGAGTGGAAAGAGAAAGCAAGCTCAGCTATTATGTTAAGGACTTCGTGAATATATTCACTGAGAGCTGCCAGCAACTTCACCAATTCTCTTGCATCCTTGGCCAATATTCTTGGCAGACTAGATAGCTCTGCCATAGTCAGCTAGGCCATGAAGAACAGGTGTGACTTCTCCATAACCTCTTTCTCTCTGCAGAAAGAGCACCTTCATTCATGGTTCTGAACAATGAGGACATTTTGCATCTAAGGCTGCAGTTCTGGTGCCCACTGACCTGGGAATAAGCCCTAGTGGAACTTACTGCCAAAAAAAGATCATGGAACTGTGCTGCTGTTCGGGATTACTAGCAATCTTGTTAGGCCACTTTCCCCAACATTTTAAAAATTCTTATCATATAATATAAAAACAACTAAATTGCAACAACTGAAGAAAAAAAGTGAAAACATTACATTTTTGAATAAAAATGAAAAACATCCATAGCACTAGTTACACATATATATCCATTAATGTCAATACAGAACAGAACAGAGTACTATTATTAAAAAAATAATCATGCATTGAGTTCAACAAAGGGACCCCAAAAATCCATATATTTATCCATTTCTTTTAGTTGCAAAGTCATGCCCAACCCATCATGACCCCATGGGTAACATTCCTCCAGGCTCTCCTGTCCTCCACCATCCCCTGGAGTCCACCCAAGCCCACACCCACTGAATGTAGCCACTTCATTCTCTGTCATCCCATTCCTCTTTTGCCATCAATTGTTCCCAGAATCAGGGTCTCCTTCAGTGAGTTGCTCCTTCTCATTAGGTGGCCAAAGTATTTGAGTTTCATCTTCAGTATCTGGCCTTCTAAAGAGCAGTCAGGGTTGATCTCCTCTAAGACTGACTGGTTTGATCTCCTTGCAGTCCAAGGGTCTCTCAGGAGTCTCCTCCAGCACCACAATTCAAAGGCCTCAATTCTTCGGCGCTCAGCCTTCCTTATAGTCCAGCTTTCACAGCCATACATTGCAATTGGGAAAACCATAGCTTTGACTATACAAACTTTTGTCGGCTTTTGTTTCTGCTTTTTAGGATGCTGCCTAGATTTGCCATAGCTTTCTTCCCAAGGAGCAAGCTTTTTTTTTAACTTCTTGGCTGCAGTCATCATCTGCAGTGATCTTGGAGCCCAAGAAAATAAAATCTGTCACTACCTCCATTTCTTCCCCATCTATTTGCCAGGAAGTGATAGGACTGGATGTTATGCCTAATGGCTACTCGTTCAAAAATTGAAAGTTTAATTGCATGTATTTATTCATTTAAAGTTTTTCTATCCCATCATTCATTTCCCAAACAGGTACCCTCCAGATGTTTTGACTATACCTCCCATCAGCCCCATCCAAGCTGGCCAATACTTGGAGATTCTAGGAGTTGTCGTTTAAAACATCTGGAGGGAGCTAGGTTGGGAGAGGCTGAGCTATAGGGTGTTTTTGTCCATGAACTTAGTACTTAAACGAGGAATAAGCAATGTGTGGTGGACTGCCACTTCTCTCATGTCTCACCAATTGTCCATGTGAACTATGGCTAATGGGCACTGCAGTTCAACAAGCCACGGCGGGTCACACATTCCCTACCTCTGGATTACATCAACCTTAAGCTGAGACTTCAATGCCTTCATTAACTAGAATGAGTACTCCCTTTTGCTTTTAGAATGCTCACTTTTGGCACGAAGAGCAGGAGAGAGGCTAAAACAAGCTTTTAAGTGTTGTGTGAAACTGTAATGAGAGCCTAAAGTAATTAAAAAGGGGTGCAGATCCTTCTCCCCTTGCCTCTTGATAACATGAAATAGTTTTTATAGGATCAAGCACAAGGCAAACTGGATTCATGAACTTTGAAAATGGTTTAAATTAAAAAGTAGGGACAGTCACTGCATTATCTCAGTCACTTTCATTCTGAGGATCCATTTCTGTACCAACAGGAGTTACATATTCAGAAACCTTTGCATTGTCACCAAATGATGTAACCAATGTTCTTACTTACAGCACATCTCAGTTAAAACACACTTAAAAATAGGGGAAACTCCTATCTGAAGAAAGTCATGTTTCAGAACAGAAAACCTGTGACCACAGACTTACATTGACCAACCTAACTCCGGAAACAGATGCATCCTCTCATTCCTAACATAAATTACTGGCTCTCCCCACTCCACACGCCTAAAGTCTACATGGAGCCCAAAGGAAAGGAATAATGAGTGCAGTATTAGTGTTATTATTTCCTGACATTAACTGCCGGCTACTTGTTCATTCTCCCTCTCCTCTCCAGGATCGATGCTGCAGCACAATTTGCTCAGAGTACCTTGTTCTTACTCTCTGGTGCCCAGCAAAAGATTTGGCTAAGATCTCGTCTTCCTTCCAAAACCCTCTTATGGCCTTTTCACAGTCCTTTGGGTGGTCATTTGGTAGCAGCTGCAGGGGCATCTGAGCTTCTTGACAAGTGATCCATGGGTTCCTTTGCCACCTGTAGCATCTCTAGCTTTAATTCAATAGATTTTTGAAAAAGTGTGTGCTTTATTTTAGTTAATGCATTTCTTCACTATCTTTCAAGGTGCAAACCTTCTTGATGCAAACCATGCAAGCGTGTTACCTGCACCAGCTACCTTCTATCTGATTTGTCTGTTAGTATTCCATAAACCTGTTCATGAGACCATACTAACCACTGAAGGGGTGTTACTATCAGCCTTTCAAAAATCTGGACAAACATTCCAGGAATGGACATAGAATTTCTTTTGAGGGAATTAAGTGGACTTGGGGAGTTGTTCCAATCTTTTCAAGATATTAAGATCTTTTATTATGCATTTCTGCATGTCTTGTGCACCTACAGCATGGTGAACTTCAGAGTTGCTTGTACTAATATTCAACTAAAATAAAGAATCCTAACTCATATTATGGTCCATGATACCAAGAGATATATATTTTTTTAGAATGAAAATGTTCAGTACCACAAGGGGTACAATGTTTGTTGATGATCGTTTTGGGGATCAAATAATTAATTCTTCCACTATTTCTATTGTTGCTACTTTTGGGAAAAAAAGACTCAAAACTACTACAGTTGCAGCAACATATCCAATTATGTTCATACCCTGTGATCCCTACAATTCAGAACGTTATATGTTCAGCCCTGCTAGAGAACCCTTCCAAACCTGGAATTCAGCCAAAGATGTTTATTTTCCCCTACTCCACATGCTTTTGAAGTCAAGGCGAACAGATTTAATAAAGACCATGTGGCAGATCCATATAAACTGCAAGGCTGGGAAACCTCTGGCTCTGGGGCCAAATCCAGCCCTCCAGGGTTCCCCAGATGGCCACTTCCCTTCTCCTGACCCAGCCCTGTTCCTGCACCACTGACTGTTTAGTGGCCTGCAGGCTTTCCCCCCATCCTCTCCTCAGGCATCTTTACTGGAAGTAAGAACTATAAACTCATATATGCTGGACTTTATCTGTATTTTGCCCCATGCATTTTTGGCTATGTTGCACCGCCATGCCTTTGACTCCTTGCACCACTGGAATGTGGTGCTTGGGAGCATCTCCAAAATTAAATCCAGTCCATGGACTGAAAGAGCTTCCCCACCCCTGGTCTACTGGTTCCTCTTTGCCTGCTCCACTCCCTTCCCCCAATATGGAAAGGACACACTGGAGGAGCAGAAGGGACTCAGCCAGCTCATCTTCACTGCACGTGGTGCAGCCCGGCCCAAGCACCAGGCATTTCAGCCAATGAGGAAAGGACACCAGATGGTCCAGGTCATGCCTGCCTGAACGTAAGAAAAGCCATGCTGGATCAGATGAATGGTGCCAAATGGTGCATCTAGTCTAGCCTTCTGTTCACACTGTGGCAAACAGCATCCCTCCAGCAGGATATGATCATAAGAGCCCCCTTCTACCCAAGTTCTTCAGCAAATGGAGGCAGCATATAGAAATCAAGACTAGCAGCCATCGATAGCCTTCTTCCCCGTGAATTTATCCAATCCTCTTTTAAAGCCATCCAAATTTATGGTCATCACTCTGTCCCATGGAAGTGAAGACCACAGTTTAAATATGTGCTATGTGAAGAAGTAAGTCCCTTCATCTTTCTTCATCTCCCACCACTCAGCTTAATGGGACAGCCCCAGGTTCTATGATTATGGGAAAGGCAGAAAAATGCCTCCCTCTCCATTTTCTCCACACCATGTGTGTTTTTAAACACCTCTCTCATGTTTCCCTTACTTGCCTTATTTCTAAGTTAAGCAATCCCAGTTGTTGTACCTGATCATTTTAGAAGCCTTTCTCTGCATTTTTTTTTCCAACTCTACAATGTCCTTCTTCAGGTGTGGCAGAGACAGAACCGTACAGAGACATAGAAACAGAGCAAGTCAGAAAAGGTCTCCCGGGCCATCTAGTCTGACCCCCGGCTCCAGCTGGCTCCGCTCATAACATGCCCACCATATCCTTGAACACCCGCACCAATGGGGCCTCAACGACCTCTCGTGGAAGCCCATTCCACACCCTCGGGGTCCGGACTGTCAGGAAGTGCTTCCTGGCATCTAAATGGAACCTTGGCTCCCTGAGCTTTGCTCCGTTGGAGCACGTCCTGCCTTCCTCTGCAGGGGAGAACAGGTCTCTACCCAAGAATGCAAGATTCTGAGTGCAGTAGCACCAAAGAAATATATAAGGGGAATAGGATTTTGGAAGTTTTATTTTCAACTCCTTTTCTAATTTTGCCTAACATGGAGTTTGCCTTTTTCACAGCTGCTGTGCACAGGACTGACATCCCCATTGAACTGTCAACCACACTGCTAGCTTTAATCCTATTAGAAACAGTTGAAGTGGGGAGTTTTTTATACTTTACTCTCACTTTGCCTGCTGTCCTATCACACAAGCAGAGCTGTGTGATTTGTGGGGAGGATACAGAATCATCTCCCCAACTTCAGGTCTCCATCCCTGCTTTGCCCTATTGGCATTTGACTTGCCCAGCTAACCCTCAAGATGCCAATTCAGTTAATGTAGTTGATCCAGTTAATGGAAATGGTTTAAAACCATGGTTATTGTACACAAAAAATTGAGAAATGTAAATAAAGCATATAATCTGCTGCACATTTATCATCACAACAACTGCTGGTATCATAAACTTTCACAGACTTTGCTCTAATTTTATAAGTTTAACGTTTTGTATTTTGCAAGCTTACCTTAGTTTATTGCAGCTTTTCCCAACTGATACCTTCCAGATGTGTTGGGCAGCAACTCCCATCATTCCAGTCAACACATCTGGAGGGAACCAGGCTGGCAAAGGCTACTTCTAAATCTTCATTGGTTCACATTATATGCAATGGTCCACAGTGATGAACTAAGGAAGGACTTGTGGAGAGGAGTTCAAGGCTCGGCTCAACAGAATGAGCGGAAGGCCCCCCCTCCACCCGCCATGCACCATGGCTGTCTTACCACATTTTGAAGTAAGCTGAGCTGTACACATTATCACATTATCTGAAAAATGGCCTCCTCTCATATGGACCGGTCCATAATTTGCATAAGTCAGCAGAGGTTCTGTGATCTGTCCCACCACCTAGAGAGGTTAAGTTGCTTGACCCTGAAAATGGGGTCTTTTCTTGAGCCAGAAACTAAAGGCCAGACTAGCCAATTCTTCTTTATGCTTTTGATTGGACAGAAGGATGATCTTAGATGACTTAAAATGTCAGAACAGCCAACAGTCAAGAACTGAAGTCTAAAACATATGCTTTCTTCTCACCCCTGCTTTAGATAGGCAGTGAAGACTGCATTGTTCTGTTGAACTTTTAATGGTTTCTAATTTTGTTTCCTAATCGTTTTGTGATGAATCTTCTGGTTTCTGATTTTAAAATTTTATTAATGCAACTGCTTATTCATGACTAATACAGTATTTCCAGGAGCTCAGGGCAGTTCACCATAATAATACCCAGAAAGACAGCAAAACAAGAATTCTATTTTTAAGAAACCGCATGAAATCAGTAATATTATTACACAATCAGTGTGCCAGATTGTGACAAACACGTTCCATTCATTCAGGAAGTATGTACAGCCGCACAGATTTTTTTTCTAAATTCCCAAGAATGCTTGGGTGAATCAATCCTGAACAAAATCTTCTTTAATGCACTAAAAAATGGTAGCATGTATTTCCAAACATATCCAGTGACATCATTCTCTTTTGCTAACTAAATGAGACCTCTGACATGCTGCTTTATTTAAAAATGAATGCTCTTCTAGGAAGAGGCTAGCTTTCCACTGCTGTCTGTACAAAGTATGTGAAGTGATCAGGATTTGACCCCAGGAAGCTAACTATAAAGGCTGAAATGAAAAGGCTTGCTTTAAAGGGATTGGGGAGGATGCCTGGTTCATTTGCTATGCTTTATACCAGTCCGTCCATTTCCTTTCAGTGGGCGTAGGGCTTAACATTCATTAAACCAAAATCTCTCTTTGTTTCCTGCAGCATCTCCTGTTATAAACGCTGTAAGTTAATTTGTTTTTTGGATCCATTCCTCTATACATCTGATATCCTTTTTTAATGCTGCATTTGAGAAATGCTCAGCTAAAGCAGGCAACAGAGATGCATGGACTAACTTTTGGCTCACATATGCAAGTAGTTAAAAATAGCGTGCAGCTAGAAACATTCATGGGCTCATTGACAAAATCCACCAGTTCGTGGTGCAATTACAGATTATTAAAGGAGATTGATGTTTAATTGCATGTAGCCATTTTGCATCTCCACTGTGTTCAGTATTTCTAATGCCTACACTCAGTATCTCTATCAGTGATCCTGTCAAAGCTTGGGGAAAAATCCACAGGAGTAGATATCTTAAACTAACACTGATCAGTAAAAAGAGAGATGCTCTGGAAGAGTTTTGTTCCTGTCCAGTGGTGATCTCCAACAGAACATAGTAGAGCAGAAAGTAATAAATCATTTGGTGCATGGTCTCTTATGGCAGTTAAGACAAAAATGGAGTAGATATGTGATAGCAAAGGGAAGGAAACTTCAGGGGAATACTATGAGTCTGTAATAGTCCTAAAACTGTTTAACTGATCCATTAAGAGGCAAGACGCATGACTTCTTAAGCCCTTTTCTGGTGTTTGCTGGAAACGAGCAAATTGGTGCCAATTGTTCAAGTCCTTGATGGTGTCTCATCTCATGATCCCTTGTTTCCCTGCTCAGCAGGGCGTAAACCTTCCAGTGCCAGCCTTTGCTCTGCCCCCTCACCTCCACCTGCAGGGTGCAGGTGCAGCAGAGACTGCAAGGAATCAGGTGCAGGTGTTGTACCGCACTGCCCAAGAATCTCATCCTAGTGATCTGCAAGGGCAATATCAATTGCAGCAGAAATGAGTGCTTTTTTCTGCCATAACGGGGAAACAGTGAAAGCTTGGCAGCTCAGTTAACATGGCTTCAGCTGCTGAGAAGGAAGGAACTGAACAAGAAGTCAGGGCAGAAGTAGAGGGGGCAGAGATGTGAAAAACTGGCATTTTGGATTGGGTTGCTTCTTTCGATCTCTTAGCTATCTGGAGCATGCTGGAAGTTTGTCTATCTAAACCTGCATCGGATTAGGGTTAGGGTTTAATCACAATGTTTTGTATTATAAGAAAATACTTTTGTTTGAACTGTGGCAACATGATAATGATATGCATTTATTACATTTCTATATTGTTCACTAACTAAAGCTCTGGGTGGTTTACAAGGCAAAGCTTAAAACCATACAATGTAGAAGCATCATAAAGCATACTACAGTGGTACCTTGTCTTATGAACTTAATCTGTTCCAGGACTCTGATCACAACCCGAATTGGTCGTGAGCCAAGTTAAATTTCCCCACAAGGTTCAATGTAAATAGGGTTAATCCATTCTGTATTTTTTTATCACAACAATCTGAAACAAAGTAACAAAAAACAACATAATAACAAAGTACAGTAGAAAATACTAACCTAGGTGGGGGAGGTTATTATTTGGAGGGAGGGTCCAAACCATAATTGTGGGATAGCAATCGTGCTCAGGGGGTGGGGGGAAGAGGGCCACGATCACGATCATGCTTGTGCAGGGAAGATGGGTTCATGCAGCAACATGGCCGCAGTCATGCGGAGTTTGCGAACTGAGGCAATTTTTTTCTGAAATTTCTGTTTGCGACCCAATTTGGTCGTGAACTGAGGTGTTCATGAGCCGAGGTACCACTGTATATAGCTGTTGTTGTTATATTACATTTATACCGCAGCTTTCTTGCTCTTCCAAGGAAACCAAGGTGGTTTATAAGCTTCTGCTCCTCTCTGTTTTATCCTCACAACAGCCACCCTTTCAGGTTAAGCTGAGAGTCAGTGACTGGACCAAAGTCATGCGATGAGCAGCATTCCAGGTCCCAGTCCAATTCCCTAACAGCATAACACACCGGGTCTCTGAAACAAAATTATTTTCTTCATCATTAAAGCAGAGTAAAACTAATTAGGGTAGTGTTAGGTACCAAGAATATCTGGGGTTAAGGCCCACAGGACCAAAATAGAAAAGGCACAAATTTGCATATACTCTAAAGTATGTAAAGGAACCTGTCTTGCAAGAATACACTTATTTGTAAAATGGGTATGGCTAGGATAGAACAGGTCAATGGCTTTCAGGAAAAAAATTCTCCGATTAAAGGTTTGGGAGCAGGAGGTGCAGCAAGGGGCAAGGTGGGCAGGTGGGCAAAGCTGGTCCTGACATTTTAAGTTGCAGGGAAAGTGGTGGTGGAATGCCTACATTGTCTGTGGTCTTCACTGAAAGATTATTTGGCATTCATTCTGGGCTAGGTACTTGCAGAAAAGTAAGCAGTTCTTACAACTTCTTAGCACTACTGCTGTATTCAGAATACAGGATCAAGGGGAGACAGAGGCAGACAGATAGGAAAAAAAAAACAGAAATAAATGTTTCTGAGAACATGAGCAGTGATCACAGATCCCCCTCCCCGCCCAAAACATGCACAAAGCTCAGCATCCCAGTGTTAATGGACAGTTGTTAATGCATCTCTGTGACTAAGCCACCACAGTGTCACAAAGCTTTACGCCAGTGACTGCACTTCCTCAAGTTTCTAGAAACGAAAGTGAATCATTCCAAACATGCTTGGTGCCCTGTATTTTGCTGAATGCCTCTACCCTTGAAAACACACCCAGTAATGCAAACCCATGTTAACGGCATGCGCTAGCTGCATATGCATAATGTCATTCTTCATTAGGAAACAGAAAATCAAAGTCCAGCTACATATACCAGGGGTGGGGAACATGTGGTCCTCTTGATATTGTTCGACTTGAATGCCTGCCAGCCCCAGCCAACATGGCCAATGTGCAGAGACAAGGGGAGCTAGAGTCCGAGAACTTCTGGAGGGCCACATGATCTCCACTTCTGGCCTGCACATTTCATACACTTTTTAGTGAGCAAGGATCAACCAGACCAGACCCGTCCAGTTTCTCTGTTCCCTCTTAGCTTGGCTGCATTTGACTGGGGTATGGGGGATAGATTGGTTTTCCCAGTACACTGTCATGAGCAATGCAGGGCATTTTGGGGATGGCTTGCTATTGAATGTAAGACAAACATTCTTCCTGTAAGACAAACCAATTGCCTTTACAGAAGGCTTACAAAAGCCATACACAGCATATACACGTACAGTCATGTGGAACAACAAAGGTGCCTCCACTGCTGGACTCTCTTTACGGATGCGGTTATAGGGACTGTCATGGTTCTTCCATGAAAGACTCTTCTTTGCAGGAAGAGCTGAAGGACTGGGAACCATGCCCACTGCCAGTAATGTCCAGGATCTCATTTACCTGGACAGTAATGTCCAGGTAAATGAGGAGAATCCTGGACCTTCAGGGATGAGTTACCATGATGGCCTCACAGTAAGGAGATGGAGGAAGAGGACTGTGCCTCCACTTCTGAGACGGAGACCTTCAAACTCTTGGGAGAGGAGTTGCCTAGAAAGACTGGAACTTGGAATGTTCCAGACTAGATCTGGAGAAATTTGAGAAAAGGTGTGACTCTGACTCTTATATTACTCTTAGTAATATAAGGCTTAGAGAGTTTTTGGTTTCAGTGTCCATCAAGCCTTCCTGAACCTTTTCTTGACGTTGCACTACTTACTTGACTGATTTATTTATATTTATATAAACCTCAATGCACTAGACCAGGGGTCAGCAACCTTTAACACTCAAAGAGCCATTTGAACCCATTTCCCACAGAAAAGAAAACACCGGGAGCCGCAAAACCCTTTTGATATCTAAAATAAAGATAACACTGCATATATCGTTTTTTATCTTTATGCTATGTATAAAAAAACTATAGTGTAGCTCTGTATAGTGCTACAGAGGAAACAATTTTTTATTTCTGCATGCAACAAAAACATTTTGAACTCCGAAAAAAAAAGACGCTGGGTTGAAGGTTACTTTCAAATAAAATACTCAATGTCTATTTGAGTCCTCCTCGTATTTATGAAATAAAATCCCGAACTTAATTATCCACCTGCAGCAAACCAAAAATGCCCTCTGCTTCTGTGTGCCCTTATTCTTTTATCACGTGTACTGGAGGGTGCAGTCAGCTGACAACCTGAATAAAAAAAGGACTAATTGATACTTTCACACAGTAAGTAGCATTTCTGCAATACAACAAATATAAATAATAGTCTGGTGAAATATTGAACAAACATCCTTCTCCCAGTGTAATAATGTTGCTGGAATTTTTATAAGAATCTCTTAAAACAAGAAAGTAGATCTATATCTTCAGATATAAGAGTGTTTAGTGACTGATAAACAGATAAACAGTCAAGTGATGTGAATTGTGACAGGTTCCAAGCACAGCTTTTAACATTCAGAGGAAGGAGATTACATTTGGACAAAGAGAATCTTTTCAGCAGTGTTTCGTGTAACATGAGAGCCTGCAGGAAGCTTGCTCCACTCTTTCCCTGCACACTAGCAGAGGAATGTCACAATTTACTTAACCTGCTAGCACGGTGTTCCTGAGTGGATGCTTCATCATCACCTATTGGTATTTTGTAACTCGGAGCCTCAGTCGCAGATCGGCAGCTGTGCCGGCGCGGGTTGCAGATCGGCGGCTGTGACACTTATTTTGAGCGACAGAGTTGCAGCAGAGGGATTCAAGAGCCATGTGCAGCTCTGGAGCCGCAGGTTGCTGACCCCTGCACTAGACAATAGCTAAACGAAGAGATAGCCAGACACCAGTTACAAAAGGTGCCAGAAAATATTGACAGAGAAATATCAGAAGTACAGGAATAGTTGCTGAGTCCTTATTTCAGTGGGTAGACTGCTTGTCTGAGCAATTATTTCTATGAGTAAACAGTATGTGATCTACAGATTTACTTCTGCATTTCCCTCCTACCAGAGTGTGCAACACTGCTGGCCCTACCATGAAAAATCCTATAGCGACATGCATCAGGAAGTAGCAGATTCTAGGAAGGAGATGTACTCCTGCCTCGACTTCTATCTCAAAGCAGGGTGGAAGTACATAAGACCTTCTCATGTTCAATCAATACACAGGAGGAATCACTGCCCACCCTGAACATCTCACCAATGTGTGTGCGAAGGATGTTCTCCAAGTCTATATCAGGATACAAAGAGAGCTCCTGCAGCAAGTAGGTGCCCTGATTGAGCAAAATGCCTTCTCACAAATGTCCAATGGACATCAGGCAGCTGGGAAGAGCTAAACTGGTCACGTGGTTAGGTGGGGCTAAGCTGTTCCATCTGTATGGAAGGAGTTCTGTGTACCCTCTTTTGTTTAATTAAGAATGAGAAGCAGCTCCAATCAGTGGTTGGGGATGGATCCAGATAGAAAATGTCTTCAGCTGGCAATGATGATCACTTATTCCTGAGGGAAATAACATATATACACAACTACAGTGATTCTGAACTCACCACTTCAGTTTGATGCAGCAGCCAATTGGTTAAGGTACTTGAGCACACTCCTCGAATGGATATTGACTTGAATTTCTTCAAAAGCATCACCCTTGGGAGCTAAGGAACTAGCACAATCAATATCCACCAACCTCTCCTGAATGTGCCATATTGATTGTGGATGCATGTTGCCCAAGGCCACATTTTCTGTTCACCCATTAACTTCACTGGAAAGTACACTCAGGAAAAGTTATAATTCTTTTACCACAATACACTTTTGGAGATAAAGAACCCTCTCCCAACCCACGAGGGGATGATGAGGAAAAACACCACTGACTCAAGGCTAATGTATAAAAAAGGCTAATTTATTTTTTTTAAAAAGGTGTGTGGTGCGATTCTAGCACCTAGGAACAGACTGAGTTTCTTACTGTGTCATAGAAGCAGAACTTGGCTGCAGAGGGAAGGAGATGCCAAACCAGGCTGAAGGTTATTGTGTGAGAGAGAAAGGGGAAGTTAAGGATGAAGAGGATGAACCCTGAACAGTAAACCTCTAGCTCTTCTACTATTCTGTAGTTTTCATGAATTGTGTTTTTCTGGTGCAACGTTTGAATCAAGTGTTTAATATAGGACTGCCCTGAGCACTCACATTTTTTAAAAAAGTGTAGACTCCTTAAATCAAAGCCAGGTACTGTGCTGCTTGTAACTTTGTGACAATTAGTAGGCCATGTCGGTCAGGATTTTCAGAGTTTTTTACACAAAGCTGTTAATTTGCTGTGTCTATTTTTGCTTTGTTGGAGAGCTGAGATCTAAGTGCTTACTGGAGAAACATTTCCTTCCAACTTTTGCAGGGTATAACCTCTAGGTGACACTGTGGTATAACAGAATAGTACAACTACACTTAAAGAAATCACACTTCCTTTTGCTTTAACAATTATATGTTTTTTTTAAAAATCCTTGTAGGGAATGCAGATTAGATATAGAAGCAGATCTAGAGTGTCACAATGATGTCTAAAGAACTCATAAACACCCAAGAGCAGGGAATATTGAGTGCACAATGAATCCCTCATGTAGAAAAGCTCTCAGTGCTGATGGAACTGAACAGTTTAATGCGACTGAATCTGAACAGGAAAGAAAGATGTCCTTCATGTGAATAAGACAGCAGAAAGATAATTGGGCTGCTTGACTGTGGTTCATTCTTTGCCTGTTTACTTTCTCATCTGTTTCGTCTTTAACAGAACCCTTTCCTTAAACATTAATCAAGCATGAAACCTTAACTATTTAATAAAATGTACTCATGTTGCATTATCACATAACATTATTTTCTATTTTTGCTCCCAAAAATGTCATTGAATTTTGTAGAGTTGTCTATAAAGAGAGCCAGGAATCCCTTTTTTTCCTGGAAAATGACAGCAGCTTTTATAGACAAAATATAGAACACTGAGTCCCCCATATTATAATTTAGACACTCAATAGGCCTCTTTGTTTGGGGATGCTGATTTTAAAAGAAGAAACCTCTTGTTTATGTGCTGCTTTGACCTAATAGCCTCTTCTGTTGTTAATAATAAAACGTTCTTTCAGACTCTTGCGTGCAGTTGAAGTCCTCCATAACTTTCAGGAAGTAGCAAGGGAGCCGCGGGGCTGGGAGAGCAGAAGAGTGAAAATGAACTGTTCGGAAAAGGTCCACTGGTGTGTCTGTGAGGGAAGTTTGGATATCATTCCATAGTGATATCAAGTTCATGGCAGGTAGGGCATGCCCGCGATGCTTGGCAAGGCAAAATATCCAGAAGGGAAATGGAAACACCATTATCGCTGCAGCTTGCATTGACTTTCTTTACTGAGATAATCTATCAGTCTCTTTAATCTATCAACACTACGCAACAAAAGCTAGGCTTTACTTCATTATTAGTTTATTTTGTATCGCTGTGACACTTTGAGATCTGGGGAAAGGCCTAAACAATATTTGTTAGAGCTAGGCTAGAACATGAGTGTCAGTAGTCACACTTTCCTGAATGTGTTTTTAATTTTTTAAAGAAAAGGAATGATCCGATCCTATCCTGTAGATTGGAAACTGAAGGGCTATGGAAGGGAGATGGACCCTCTCTCAGCACAAGGGCCTCATTCCAATCCAGACAAGCTCTTGGGAGTGCAGGGTATCGGTAGATAGGGCAGAAGGCAAGAGTGGTAGGAACAAAATGCTAAAAATACCAGAATATTTTTAACTTGCTCTCTGACTGACAGGCATTTTACCATTTAGAATAAAGGGCACCAAAACAGCACATAAGCCAGGGTACAAGACCCAGGAAAATCTCTACAAGAGCCAAATGAGGTCAACACTCACTGGAGAAGCAAAAGCTGAAGGCAGCAGGAGAGGAACCAACTATAAGACGGATCAACTCCATAAAGGAAGCCACAGCTTTGAATGTAAGAGAGCTGAGCAGGGCTGTCAAGGACAGCACATTCTGAAGCGTCTTCATTCAGAGGTCACAGATGACTTGATGGCAAGTAACAACAGTAAAGCCTGGGAAAATAAGAAAGGTTGCATTTTGCACCAGAAAGACCACAGTGTAGGCTGCTGGCAAGTATCTTTGAAGAGTTCAATCTACGATGAGAAATTAAAGGTCATGCTCCTTAGCAGCAACTTTCTTCACCCACATTGGCAGGGAACTGAGGGAAAGGCCTTTGAAGATACAAGTGTTTAGAGCTTTGTAAGTTAAACCAGCACTCTGCGTGTAATCTGATGTTGATGTCTAAGTCCTCTAAAGTTGCAATTCTATACTAATTTAGAAGGAGAAAAGGCCTACAACTCATGAAACGCTGGTGGGGCATGCGGGAAGTTGCAGGCCCCTTTTTCTATCTGTGCGTGCACAGGATTGTACCCTTATGTTCCAAACCTATGCACTCTTACCCGTGCGTGTCACATTTATTTCAAAGAAGCCTATGTCTAAGTGGACATGTGCGGAATTTTACTTGTAGGCTTTTTTTCAAAGTTTCAGATTTCTTTTTCCAAATCATGCTTTGCAGTTGATTTCATGACTTAGTTGAAGAAAAGAAAGTAACTGCTTGATAACAGCAAAACCAGTTATGACTTAAAGGATATTTTATATGGTCATCACAAAGCTATTTTGCATTCTGTAGTGCAAACAAAAATTAAATTCAGAAGCCAGTGCTGCTATTGTGGAAGGAATTTCCAGAGGGCCAAGAATTATCTACAAAGAAGCAATGGCCCGTCATAAACCACAAACTACTAATCACCAGGCTGTATGCTTGTTCTTTGAGCTTTATTATCGCAGGATGAATGCATGGGTTAAGTGGCGATGAGAGTGTTCCAAAGAAACATGTTTGATGTCCTGTTCTTTAGAGTTTATGCTGTCCTTGATTCTAGTATAACTAACTTCTTTCTATTTATTATAACTTCTGAGGCCAGAATTATAATCTTCACAACAACACACAAATGAAACAGTGCATAATTTTTACTAAAGGAAGGGTGCAATCCTATGCAGATTTAGACAGAAAAAAAGGCCTACAATTCCCAGCAAGCCCCAGCTAGGCCTCTTCTCTGTCTAAAGACACAAAGAGTCACTGAAATAGAATATGTACTATTTGGAGAGAAAGCATAAAAGCATGAATGGGAAGAAATAAGTATAAATTTGGTGCGCACTTTCCTTGTAATATTTTTATCATTTATTCCAAGCTAGCAGTATTTGCATATCATAAGGCAGGTCTGAACAGCACAAATATTTAGTATAGGATGATATTTCAAAGTGATATTTCCATTTCCTGATAAAGAGTTAAGCCTGTATTGCAAGACAACTGAATGGAAAATTCCGGAAAGGGATGTTTCCTGTCCTGTTCTCCCACTGCACTTTGCCTGTGTCCACTAAAAGCCTCTCCAGAGAGATGGGGATCTTGCCTGGACAATGTGGGATGGGGACACAAGAAAGACTGTTGGAGGCCAAGGAAATCTCCCCAAAACCAAAGGTGTCACTGTTCGGTTTCTGGACCAATCTTCCTCCCTTAGCAACTCCCTGCACCCCGGCCTAGATCATCAGAGTGCCCACCATGCTCTCAGTTAAGGATCTATAAGACTGCCCTCTACATATTGTCTTCAGAGGACCTTTAATATTTGTATGGCCAACCCCCACATTATTAGACTGAAAGGGTACTTTTGTTGACCTATTGATCAATCAAAGTCAATTAGCACAGCGCTAATTAAGCCTTATGAATCTGTTTCATACTGGCTTAATCAGGAAATTTAATTTCTGTTGAAGTATCATCCCATACTAAATGCTATTCAGGCGTGTGTTGCGATAGGCAAAAGCTGCTATCATTCCAGAGTAAAAGCAATACAAATGTTACAAGGAAACTCCTTGCTGAATTCACAGCCGTTTCTTCCTGTTGCACTTTTATGCTGTCTAAACATTACGTATTATATTTCAGTGATCATAAAACTGCTACCGCACTTACTCGTGACTGTCGTACTTCTGTTTACTTCTCTTCTTTCATTCTAACCTATCCCTTCTTTATTGCATGCAGAAAAATGAGTCCAACAGACTGTGCTAACTGAGAATGATGGGAGCCGCAGTCTTTCGCGTCTGGAGTATACCAGGTGTGGAATGTCACCCGTAGGTTGAAATGCTGGGCCTTCAGAAAATGAAGGATGTAAATCCAGCTAGTAAATGACCTGAGAACCAAAGGCAGATTCCTTTCCATGTTTAGACAGAGAAAAAGACCTACAATTCCTAGCATATATAGGATCGTGCCCCTAATGATGTTAACTTTGTAACTCAGCAAATGCATCCCAAACCTTTTTGCAGGTTACTATATTTACTTTAGAGACTTCACATCTGCTTAAAGTATCAGACCTTAAGATACTATTTTCATTATGTTTAGAGTAATATTTTATAAATAGTGCTAATGTAACACTAGTAAGTTCTATGGTGCTATTTGCTTACTAATGAACCTTGAAACATAACTTAGAAAATGAACCTTTTCTTATCAATGACAAAACAGCACAGACCATTATAACAACAAACTACTACAGTCCATGCACCCAAGACCCTGGTGGCAGCATCAATACAAAAACTGGCTGTAGAGCTGCAAAGTTCAAGTGTCCTTTGGAATCCCAACTCAAACAAAAGAACCGAAAATGCCCTCTTCAACTGGTCTGAGTATCTACCACACAGAAGAGTCAGCTCCACACACAAAATCTTCCAAACCCTGGAATAAAATGCCAGTTCAATTGTATATACATGAATTCACTATGTAGATTCACCCCTCCAACACAAACATGTAGGAATGTTGGCAAGGGCTTTAGTGACAACAGCAGCTCCTGCCTCCTCAGCTTTCACACTTTCTAATTTGAATTTCTTAGAGCCCCGCTCTTTCTTAGTCCCACCCCTTTGGGCTGTACCAATATTTTATGGAGTTACATTTACAACTCTGAAAAGCACAAATCAAGGCAGTTTTTCACTTTCCCAGTACTGGATGTGTCTGACAATAATAGTACTTTTGGAACAAGTGTCTTTAAGTAAAGAAGTGTGCCCTTGGGTTTACTCTGAAGAACTTTATTATTTTGAGGTTGTGTGTGATGCTGGTGATGTCATACCTACAGAGAACCCTCAGGTTATCGGGCAGCATAGAATGATATGATAGATAAATAAATACTGTATTGCAAACAACACTCTAGCATTGAGCATTGAACAAAGAAAAACCACCCCACCACATGATAGCCACCTTTCCTTCCCAGCTGCAAAGCAGTCAAATCGTGTCTTTGGCAATTCAGTAAGAGAACATTTTACATTCTTTGGATTAATTCTGATTCCTATCTAAAAATACCTACTACCTCTGGTAGCTTTAAAAAGTAGCTTGCACTGCAGATATAAATAGGCAATAACACTTTGTCTTCATGGCACAATGCTTTCTTTATTGATTTGGGTATATTAATGATTGGTTAAAGGCACAGGACCAGAATAGGTGATTTCTCACTGGTTAACTAGCAACCCAACAAGAAACTGCTGCTCTGCAAAGGCCAAGGAAATGCTAACAAATAATTTTCAGCGATATTACAAAACTAGGATTTCTAAGGGTCTTCTCTTTGGAGAGGTGCCAGTGAGGGTAGGGTGAGAATTATAACAAGAGAACCAGTTGGAATTTGATTTAAATGTATGACATACATGTGTATTAAGAGTATACTCCTCCATGTTTGGTTTGAAGTAGCTTTTCAGACAAAATATGGTGGAACAAAATTTAAATAATCTTTATACAGGATTGTAAATATGCCCTACTTTACAGTCATCTGTTTGAAGGCATCACCTCCTGGAAGGGACACCTAGTCTAAGGCCAGTTTAAAGACTTTTTTAAAAAGTGCTAAAAATTCAGAGTTGCATCTGCCTTTAAGTTGTTTATTTAAGTTTAACACAATCAACACATGGATCACACACTGAGTGGGTGCATTAGTCATGTGGTAAGTTTCACTGCTATGGTGAGATATATTGTGTTTCTAATTAATAATACATATTAATTCAAACTTTGCATTAATGACATGTATTGATATGTGCAAATTATATGCAAATCTCTTTTTTTGGAACTGCATTAGTGAAGAGCCAAAAAAGTCCATACACTTCCAGTCAGAAGCAAGCACTGCTGGTAATGGTTGTACATTCCTGCTATATACATTTTGAATCTTCAGAGCCCAGTTAGGATTCAAACTTAACTGGGGTTTAAATGACTGCAATCTGTTTTGAAGTAAGTTTCATTGAGGTAAGTGGGACTTTCTTTGCAAATATATGCAAGATAGTTTATTGCCAGAGACAGAATTGTTAATTATATCATCAACCTACCCTCCAATGCTGGCCATTTTATATTGGCATCTGAGGCAGAAAATCCCACAATCTCATCTTCCTTCGTTTTGTGGTAAAAATACAACAACAAAAGTGATTTAAATAACTTAACAATTTGCTATCCTTTCAGTTTCCATGCCTAGAAAGTTAAATATATGAAAATCCTTGCACTGCTGGTTCTTCATAATGGGAAACAGCAACAGTTCAATTTATACTTGTCACGCTGCTGAGAACAGGAGAAAGATCTCACCAAACTCCCCTCCATGTGCATCATACAATGCTGTAGATCATTTTAAACACATGTATGAACACGTGCAAACTATTGTTTGGACTCAGTTATTATTATGTAAAGTAGCTAGAAATATAAGGGCAAAGTCCCTTTACAAGGCAGATAAAGAGGCTGTGTATTTGTTACAAGTTGTTGGCATATGTTTTAAATGGCTTGCCAGCTTTGCTGCACACCAGCAGTGCTATCCAATCTGTCTACTCAGAAGTACATCCTACTGAGTTAGGAACATGGGAGGCCGCTTTTGAGGTAAGACCATCAGTGCATTTGGCATAGTGCTGTTGACTCCCTGTTTTCAGGCAGGAGTTTTCCAGCCCTACTTGCAATTTCCAGGGAACTGAACCTGGTACCTTCCACTTGTAAAGCATGTGATCTGCCACTCACAACCCATTACTAGTTATCAAATCATAGAATTATAATATACTTAAGTTGAAAGCAGTCAGAAGGCCATCGGGTCCACCTCTGCTCGGTGCAGGACTCCAAATTAAACCATCCTTCTCAGATGGCTGTCCAGCTGCATCATGAATGCCTCTAGTGTGGAAGAGCCCACAACTTCCCTAGGTAATTGGTTCCATTCCTGACTGCTCTCACAGTCAGGAATCTTTTCCTGATATCTAGCCAGAATCTGAACTTCTGAGTCTTCCTGTAACTTGAGCCTGTGCCCTACACTCTGGGATGATGGAGAAGAGATCTGGTCTTCCTCTTCATGACAACCTTTCAAGTACTTGAAGAGTGCTATCATATCTTCCCATATTCTTCAAGGCTAAACCTGCCCAGTTCTTTCAATCTCTCCTCACAGTTCTTCATTTCAATGCAACATAGGGCCACAAGGATGGTGACCGGATTGTATGGAAAGCCATATGAGGCGAGAGTCAGGGAGCTGGGTCTTTTCAGCCCGGAGAAGAGAAGACTCTGTGGGGATCTGTTGGTGACATATAGGTACATGGGGAAGTGTCACATGGAGGTGTGAAAAGATCTGTTTTCCCCTGCGGAGAAGGGCAGGACACGTTCAAATGGAGCAAAGCTCAGGGAACCAAAGTTCCATTTGGATGTTAGGAAATACTTCCTGACATTTAGACCTCTAGGGCATGGAATGGGGTTCCACAGGAGGTGGCTGAAGTTTCATCAGTGAGTGTGTTCAAGGTTAGGCTGGACATGCACATGGTAGGATTGTCACCAGTGGAGCCAGGGTTCAGACTAGATGGTCTGGGAGGCCCTTTCTAACTCACTCTGTTTCTATGTTTGTTTCCAGGAAGTTCTGTAGGACTTAATTCCAGGTAAATATGCAAAAACTGCAGCCTAACCCTGTTTGTGGCTCTGGAGCGGTTGCTGGGTGCTGCTTAGAGTACAGGACAAGAGGGGGGAAATGCTGTCAGGGAACTAGAGCAGACTTCAGCAGCAGGCCTACCAGAGTATTAATGCCACAACTATTGGTTTTAACCAGGCTGTATTTTCCAGGGTGTAGGGAGAAGAAGCATGTAATGGATTCAGTTGAACAAAGAATGGAGAATGTATGCCCTTACAGATGTTGCTGTACTACAGTGCCTATCCTCTTTCACCATTGGCTATGCTGGCTAGGCTGATAAGACTTGCAGTTCCATCAGCATCTGAAAGGCACACATTCCATACCCCTGCATTATTCAGCTTGTTTAGAAGAGAGACTACAGCTATGAATAATAATGATAATTAATAGCAAACTCAAACCCCATGATTACAACAGGAGGCTAAAGCAATCCCTCCATTCTTCAATAAAGCAGCTGAGACTAATACTTCTCTTTCTGGTGCCGGAAACTTGCTACCAAGTTTAACTATGCCACATCCAATGTCTCCACAGTGAACAGCAGGACCAGGTGGCAACACATCATCACTCCATTGATGAGAGGCAGGCAAAACAAGAGAACAAGGCTGCCTGCTGGACCTAAACTCTGGAGGACCACAGGGGGAGAATGGTCCAAAGCTGCGACAGAACCCTAGTCGCAGGACAGCAAAAAGTAAGGTGGAAAAACTGGAAGTTCCTGTGAACATTGCAAATGAATTCCAGATGCCGTTGCACAAAAGGGTAGTGTGGAGTTCAGGAAGATATGGTTGCCAACTTCTCCCCCACGCTATGCTTTTCAAATAGCAGGATGGCAGGTAATAGCATGGCCTGCTCCTTCACCAGATCTTCACTTTGTGAAACATACCTGTTGGATTTCTTCCTGGTACATTACTAATAGCAACACAGAGCAAACACACAGAAACAGCAAAGCCTGAAGACGGATATAAGGTGAACAAGATGGCCAAGTGGTACAGAAAGAACAAGGGTAGAAGCTAAGAGGTGAGCAAAGTGAGTGGAAGAGGTAGGGAACAGAAATAGCAAGGCTAAGAAGCGTGAGAAAGAAGATTGCCCTAGGATTTTCCAAGGTAATTAAAACATTTGTTTTAAAGTGGGCATGGAGTTGTGGTTACCTGGCCCAGGCGATAGGCACAAGGAATGACGCCCAAGAGCCGACTGGCACTACCCACCACCACCAATAGGAAAACAAACCCAGGCTTCTCAATACTCAGGTGCACTTGTCCCTTGGGATCAACGGGTCAAGATTCCCACAGGCATTTCTTGTACTGGGCTTTGCAGCCCCCTTGCATCCTTAGGGGAACGCAGCCAGATAACTGGCTTTGCTGAGCAAATTGTATGCAGTCGGGGTGTTGAACCCATGTTAGCATGACCAATGACATGGTGCTCTTCCTTGTGAGCTGCCCCCTTTCACCCCCAAAGCACTCAGTTTGTGTTCTGGTGAAAAGAGGGTAAAAGATTGAGCAGGGATTCAGGGGAAAAAAATAGGGAAGGGAGAAATGTTGGTTAGTTTGAGAACAGAAAACAAAAACAAAATGGCAATTCAGTGGCAAATGGCAAAGGAAACAGAAAAAACACAGCCATTCACAACCATGTACTAAGCTGGCCTACCTGATTCTTCAATAACTTGTGGTCTCTGTGGTGTAATTCCTCTGGTGCCTGCATCACACCTGCCTTCTCCTTCTAAGAGACCTACGCTCCAGGGCTTGTGCTGAAGAAAAGATTGCAGCGTGATCTCCTCTGGTGCCTGCAGCAAGTTTTTCTGCTTCCTGGGAGAGCTGCTCTTAACACTGGCACACAGAGAGAAAGACCTCGAACTCCTGGTGGAGTATATTTCTTTTGGTTTCACCCCTCCTGCCTGGGTGGAGATTATAGCAGACTCTCTTGGCTGCTGACTGCCTGGCTCATTCCTAGTTCTGAGATTGTTTCTTGGAGAGTCCTCATTGTCGGAAAACCTGGGCAATTTTATCACGTAAATGCGTTTGAGAGCTCTTTTTGAGTTCATGTCATTCAGATGACCTGGACAAGGGTATTTGCCTCTCCAGGTGATACAGCATTTAGCAGAGACTTACAACTAATTGTGAAACAGAGGCTTCTTCCTGTTAGACCGGAGTATGATGGAGTTAATATGCTTTAGTAGAATGGCCCATTCCAGGCTATTCTACACGTATTATAACAGAGCTTGAGAGTAACCTTGCAGGTGCAAGATTCCAGTTCTATGGTGTTTGCTAAGTCTAAAACATTTAGTTTTGCTGCATGAAGCACATCTCTATCAAATGAGCAGCTTTTGATAGATGTGAGTGCCATCAAGCACTGTTTTGTTTCCAACTCCAAGTTCCACACCAATATTATGATACCATGTGGTTCTGTGGATGCACAGCTAGGAGCCTCTACATAGACTGCCTGCACATCTGAGATGAAAATGCTCTTGATTAATTTGGTGGAATCTCAGAAATCATGGCTTAAGGAAGGAAACCAACTAAGAAGATACAGTGGTGCCTCATACTTCAATCTTAATTTGTTTCAGGTGGCTGTTTGAAATAATGAAAAGTGAATTAATCCGTTCCCAGACCCTAAACAATACCTATCTCAATAAACAGCAAAGACACATAATTGAAGCTAAAAATAATACAATTAAATACCAAATTTAATTAAAACTTGAAAACAATAAAATATGTAAATATGTACAGTATTGTATAATAAAATGAAAATTGTATTTATTGTCCAATGATCAGTGGACAGTAGGAGGCAGTTAAAAGGGACCGTGAACAACTGAAAAGGCGCTGAAAAGGATTGAAAAGTCACACAGTGAAAAGGCACAGACGCAGTGAGAGATTACTTGAGTGGACAAATGATGATGTTTAAGCAGCAACTCCGTTTTTTCACTGTGCCTGCAGTTTGAACTTAAAATCTCTTGGAAGTTTGAACTATGCTATCTTGACTCTTAACGTTTGAATTCTGGATTATTTGACATTAGAGTCATTAGAACTATGAGGCACCACTTCATATGAAAAAGGCACCTTCTATTTTTGGTTCTGAAAACCTGAAACTGAGAGGCACCTTTCTTCTCAACTCTGAAGGAAAAGGAGAAAGCTTTAGGGGGCTGCACTAATATTCCAGTTGTGCCACAGTACAGGGGGTATGAATAGGAAGAATGAAGCCATTTCATATGAAAGTGCATGCTCGGGGAGCATTGCTTGCTCAAACCCTGTTAGGCAAGATCCTCTGCACAAAGAAATAAAACATGCCATATGGATAGCTACATCTTCTGAGAATTTATTAATCACATGTGCACAATTCCAGCAGTTTCATTTGTTTGTTTGTTGCATTTTTATGCTGTCCTATAACCCCAAGATTCTCTGAGTGGCTTATAGTAAAATAACAGAATCATTAAAACGGAGCAACTAATACAAAAATTCATACAATTCAGCAATGGTGCCAGGTGTGTTTCCCTGGGGAGCATGAGTGGGGTGCCATCACAGAAAAGACCCCCCTCCTTGCCCTTTCTCCCCTAGCTTCATTGGGAGATGGTACTCAGAGAAGGACCTCTGTGTATAATCTTAGTGGGTAGGTAGAGGGAGGGAGGCAGATGGAGGGAGGCATTCCCTCAGATACCCTGGCCCCAGCCCATTCATGGGCTTTGAACATTAATATCAACACTTTGAATTGGTCCCAGACTGCAACAGGCAGCCAAAGCAGCTGGCTGGCAGAGGGTTCTTGAAGGCCAGTCTTCATTAACAGCTGCACCACCCTGTTCTGAACTACTGTAGTGTCCTGCCTATTTTCAAAGTGCATGAATAACTGGCAAGACTCCACCTATCTAAGTAGGGATGTAGGTGAAAAATCAGCTGAAGCGGTAAAACTATCAGATAGGCTGAAAAAGGTAGAACCAGCAGGAGGTTCTCTCTCAATGCTTTCCCCACTTGGGTGTTGCCATTTCTTGGATGAAACCATGTTGAGTGTTAGTATGTCTCCAATATGCCAGTGAACCAAAGTGACCTCCATTTGCTAGACCACAAAAGCACACACGATAAAAGTGTAATCCTACAATGCCTACTTAGAAGCTAGCCCCATTGAGTTGAATGGGGCTTACTCATTGGTAAATAGGTATAGGAATATAGTCTAATTAACTTTAAGGCTCCTTCATGGATCACTGCCTTGTCGTGGTGAAGGGGCTTGCGCAGATCAATGAAGCTATGAGCTATGCCATGCAGGGCCACACAAGATGGACAGGTCATAGCAGAGAGCTCTGACAAAACGTGATCCACTGGAGAAGGAAATGGCAACCCACTCCAGTATCTTTGCCATGAAAACCCCATGGACAGTACCAAAAGGCAAAAAGATATGACGCCAGATGATGAGCCCCTCAGGTCGGAAGGTGTCCAATATGCTACTGGGGAAGAGCAGAGGGCTAGT
>NW_025335468.1:10307108-10308324 GCF_004798865.1 Varanus komodoensis | reverse complement strand
GGGTGGTCACTGACCTCGAGCCAGACATCCTGGAATGTGAAGTCAAATGGGCCTTAGGAAGTCTGAGCAACAACAAAGCTAGCAGAGGCGACAGTATTCCAGTTGAGCTATTCAAAATCCTAAAAGATCATGCAGTGAAAGTGCTACACTCAATATGCCAGCAAATTTGGAAAACTCAACAGTGGCCACAGGATTGGGAAAGGTCAGTTTACATTCCGATCCCAAAGAAGGGCAATGCCAAAGAACGTTCAAACTACCGCACCATTGCACTCATTTCACATGCTAGCAAAGTTATGTTCAAAATCCTACGAGCTAGGCTCCAGCAGTATGTGGACCGAGAACTACCAGAAGTACAGGCAGGATTTCGAAGAGGGAGAGGAACTAGAGATTGAATTGCCAACATATGCAGGATCATGGAGAAAGCTAGGGAGTTCCAGAAAAACATCTACTTCTGCTTCATTGACTATGCTAAAGCCTTTGATTGTGTGGATCACAACCAATTGTGGCAAGTTCTTAAAGAGATGGGAGTACCAGACCATCTTATTTCTCTCTTGAGAAACCTATATGCGGTTCAAGAAGCAACAGTGAGAACTGGACACGGAACCACTGACTGGTTCAAAATTGAGAAATGAGTTCGGCAAAGCTGTATACTGTCACCCTGCCTATTTAACTTATATGCAGAGCACATCATGAGAAAGCGGAGTTAGATGAATCACCAGTTAGAATTAAGATTGCTGGGAGAAATAACAACCTCATATATGCAGATGAAACCACTCTAATGGCAGAAAGTGAAAAGGAACTACAGAGCCTCTTGATGCGGGTGAAGGAGGAGAGTACAAAAGTTGGCCTGAAACTCAACATTAAGAAAACTAAGATCATGGCATCTGGTCCTCTCACTTCCTGGCAAATAGATGGGGAAGAAATGGAGGTAGTGACAGATTTTATTTTCCTGGGCTCCAAGATCACCGCAGATGGGAACTGCAGCCAAGAAATTAAAAGACGCTTGCTCCTGGGGAGAAAAGTTATGGCAAATCTAGACAGCATACTAAAAAACAGAGACATTACCCTGCCTACAAAAGTGCGTATAGTCAAGGCGATGGTTTTCCCAGTTGCAATGTATGGCTGTGAAAGCTGGACCATAAGGAAGGCTAAGCGCCGAAGAATTGAGGCCTTTGAATTGTGGTGCTGGAGGAGACTCCTGCGAGACCCTTGCGGT
>NW_025335468.1:10300668-10307008 GCF_004798865.1 Varanus komodoensis | reverse complement strand
CCAGTTGCAATGTATGGCTGTGAAAGCTGGACCATAAGGAAGGCTAAGCGCCGAAGAATTGAGGCCTTTGAATTGTGGTGCTGGAGGAGACTCCTGCGAGACCCTTGGACTGCAAGGCGATCAAACCGGTCAGTCCTAGAGAAGATCAACTCTGACTGCTCTTTAGAAGGCCAGATACTGAAGATGAAACTCAAATACTTTGGCCACCTAACGAGAAGGAAGGACTCCCTGGACAAGAGCCCAATGCTGGGAACAATAGGTGGCAAAAGAAGAAGGGGACGCAGAGGATGAGGTGGCTAGATGGAGTCACTGAAGCAGTTGGTGTGAGCTTGAGTGGACTCCAGGGGATGGTGGAGGACAGGAGGGCCTGGAGGAATGTTGTCCATGGGGTTGCGATGGGTCGGACACGACTTCGCAACTAACAACAACAACTTAAAGGAACTGCCTACTCTCTCTGTCGTTCACACAGTAGGAAAGGATGGCTCAGAATTCTTTAAAAAACAAATCATAATCTGTTTAGTAAGTCTTAGGACTTACGAATATATTCAGATTTGTTACAAGCTCTCTCTTCCACATGTTTTTCCAAGTTGCAATATATCTACTTGTACTTTAATTAAACACAAGAAGAAACAGAATGGGAGCATTTTACTCATGATCCTCAAAGTCCATCGATAGGCAGTTCTGAAGAAAACTTGTCTCCAATCTTGCACTGTCTTCTAACAGGAAGGGGAAGCCAGAGACTGCATCTTAGCCATGATTATTTTGTCAGAGGAAAAGTGCTGGTATGTGTCTCCCACACTGGGTGGAGTACACAGTAATGTCACATCTAGTTTGGACCTTTAAGTTTTGATCCTCTTGCCCGCTGGCATGCATACATGAAAGACTCTCAGCATGGCTGGCTCAGCTAGTTGCAAGTGATAGGCCTCTTCTCTCTGTCTAAACATGCTTAGGATCGCACCCTTAAAATGTAATTTTAAGTAGGTTTGCAGCACATTTTAAATCAGCTTCTGACAGTTCAGGAAAAAGGGCTTAACATCGTAGTTCAACATTCTTATGCTTTTGCTATCATCGCCAAACTGTAAAGCATTTTTCATCCTTCACTAACCTTTTCTTTCCATGGAGTTGCATGTGCCAGGCAAGCAGACAGATTTTTGGACATATGCGTACCAACATTTGCATGGCAATAATTTGATATAAAAATTGACATGGCATCAGTGAAACTTTCAAGCCCCACGAGTATATTAGTTTCAGTAGAAACGGAGTGAGAGTGGAGGTAGAATAATGGTGACAGAGTAGCCCGTATGGGTACTTAAAACTGCAAATGAGCCTAGGAAGTGGTCAGCATGGGCCAACATCCAGGGTAGGCAGGTGGAAGAGTGCTTTCTCCTGTACTAGGTGGATGTGCATGTGATGATGATGTTGGGACTTGAACATTATTTAATGTTTTATGCATTAGATGGAGCAGGCAATAGTCTTTCAGAGTTAAATTCCATGCCTGATTTAGGCCTGACCATGAAACTGGAAAACAGAAGAATCCTTATTCTTGTTTGTTGTCTGGGCTGGATGAGCTATAAATACTCCATCAACATTATATTAGCCTTCAAAGCTGCAAGCATTTCACCAAGACAGTCTTTTATTAAATGTGAAAGAAGCTAGCTAGGGACTGTGGGTATAATAACTGAGAACATCTGGAGAGCACCAGGTTGCAGGAGGAAAATGCCTTTTTGTAACAGGGTTAAACCAAGATAGTTAAGTTTACCAGAACAGCCAACTTCTCCTTTAATTGACCACCCAGGGCCTGCTTCCCTTTATTTCAAAAAATGCAGAAGTGAAATTTAAAGGTGGATGCATGGTATATGAACACATATTAGAATTTCCTAAGGGTTGTTTGGCTAAGGGGCGGTATAGAAAGTGATTAATTAATTAATTAAACTACCATGCTACCATCCCCACACTGCTAAAAATAGTTTTTAAAGACTTCGGGATCCATGCTTCTGTTTTCCATGTTTCGGTCTGTTTCTCCATCTATTTGTCCGCTTTGCAACCCTATCCTTGGTATGTTTACCTAGAATTCCGTGGGGCTCATTCTGAAACGTGCCCTAAACTGCCGCCTTACATTACAGCTGTGATATTGCTAAAGAGCGCCTCAACCTGCCATCCGATGCAGATTTATCCAAGACTTCGTCTCATCAAGCACCATCAGATTTATGCAACCAACATGTACATGGAATTGCAGTCCGGCTGTGCAATCCTATGCCTACTTCATCAGCAGCCCGGCTGAGTTCAGTGTAGCTTATTCACAGGTAAATCCGCCACGGACGCGGCCCCAGTCTGTTTGGACTCCGAATTTTTGCTGTCTAATGCTCTGTGCAGTCCGAGGCTATACATGCCTGCTGTGAACTAAGTAAATTCCACAGAGTTCTAATAGGCTTTGCTTCCTAGTCAGCGAGTTTAAGAGCGCAGCCCTCAGGTTGCAATTCCAGCGCTGGGAAGAGAACACAAGCTCTCCTTCCTTTTCAAATAAACCGGAAGACCCCTTTTCTTCCCAGCAGCATTCTGAAACCAACCGCAGAGAAGAATGCGTGCGGGGAAAGGAGGGGAAGGGGGGAGGGAAAAAATCCAGCTTCGCTGGAGTCACTTCCCCGCCTAACCCCAGTCCGGACGGGAGTGGGAGGAGAACGTCAGCTTGAACAACTTCCTACTAGGCTCCCAGCGGCGAGCACTAAAAAGCGACCTTTTCAACCCCTGCCAGCGTCGGCCAATTCCTGCCCCCTAGCAGCGTGGAGGAAGAGATGAATGGTCAGAAAGGGGAGGCGGCTGGCTGACTCTGCTCCCCGGCCGCTGTTGCCGTGTCGCCGGTGCCCTGCATCTTGCTCCACCCAGCCAATCGCTCCCCCCCCCCCGAGTTTTCACAGTCGCCGCAGAAGGAGGAAGAAAGACGCGGGGGGGGGGGGGCAGAGACACCAGCGAGCCGCCGCCTGGGGAAGGGTGCGAGAGGAAGGCTGACTGCTGCGCCGAGCGCCCGGACAGCGCTCTCTCCCCCATTCCTTCCTTTCTTACCCCCCGCTTGATTTTTGGCGGGCGTGCGGGAGTCTCTCTGCCATGACTGCACGGAGCGGGGCGGAGTGAATCCGAAGTGCAACGGCGAGGGCGCATTCCCGAGTCACCGCCTCGGGCGAAGACCATGAGGGGACTGGCACGGCTTTTCTTCCCGTTCTTGCTGTGCCTCGGCAAGGTAAGGCGCGGGAAGAGAAGGAGGAGGGGCTGCTCGGGGGGGCAGAGTGTTGGGGGGGGGTCTCGTCAGCCGGCAAAGACTGTGGGTGTGCCCTCCCTCCTGCCCTGACCGGCGCTGCTTTCCCGGGGTTCACCTCTGTCACCGAAGACGCCCTCCCCCCACCGACTACGAGGAGCAGCGCTTCTCCCCGTGTAAACACCACCGCTCAGCTGCCTCCTTCCTACCTGCCCACCCGCCTGTGCCACATACGGCTTCTTGGTCGAAGCCAGCGAGGCAGCCCGTGTGACAAACTGCTCTCTCGTCCTTCTGCGAGCGCTGGACGTGGCGGCTCCCTCGCGCCGTGCCTGTGATGTGCTCTGCTATGCGCGCTGGCCGTTCCTTCGCTCCCATCCTGTGCAGAATTAGGTGCACTGCCAAAGCCATTGCATCGGTGGGCTTAAGCTCCTCCCAGCCCTGCATTAGGATCTGGCTGTATGGCCATTTTTCGCATGTAACTCTGAACGCACCTGGCTGCATGTGAATTTCTTTAGTGAGGGCATAGTGGAAGAAAGCCTTTCATAGGCGTTGGTTTGCCTCCCTTGCCAGACGTATGAAACAGGAGAACTTGAGTTCCAGGTGCATTCCTACGCAAACTGGCTCCTATTACTGGAAGTTTAAGCGTTCCTAGGATTGCTCTGGTGGTTGTGGAAATGAGCTCTGGACATGTCTGGCTAGGTGTAATGAAAAATGTGATGGGACCAGTTCCCCAGTTGTGAGTGGATGCCTGCTGAAATGATGTGTATTCCCCCCATGTGACTTTTACACTTGAGGCATTTACTACAAGTATTACTCCACAGTCCCTTCACCATTTATCGAATGCAGCCCTGCCCTGCTGTGAATATGACTGTGCAAAGCAGGGCTAGGCACCCTGAAAGTTGTCCATGATGGTGGTGCTTTTGGATGTTGTATTGCAATATATCTGGAGGTACCAGGTGTTGTATCCTTAGGAAGAGTAAGGAACCCTACCTCCCCACACATATATTTTTAGGGTGGATGTTTGACTAGATTGCTGTATTCACTATGACATGGTAGATTGGGTATGCAGATTAGTAATATTGGCAGCAGGCTTCAGCAGGACACTTTGGTCTATTGCCATTGCATTGTTCATCATTGTTGAAGTACTTTGAACATGTCGGTCATCTGAAAACTGTGTCTTTCCTTATAGCAATGAAAATACCTGGCATGTACGTCTTTCTCCCAGGCACTCCTTTTGCCTCTCACTGTTTTCCGTAGATGAGATAGCATTATTTGCAAAAGAGCTTGCTTCAGATTTGATTTTGGCAGTGTTAGCTGAGGGCCAAAAGCAGACTCTTCCACTCTGACTTGTTGCATGACTTGACCATTGCTGTTTCTGGGTGCCTGATACAAGAAGATAATGGACTTTTCCAAGAGTAGAATTTTGAGTGTAGTGGTTGCCATTAAGATGATAGTAAGTCAAACTAGTATTAGCAATTTGTGGCCTACAACCCCCCATTATCCTTCATAGAAGGTTGTGCTGGTTAGGGCTGGTGGAACTTACAGGCCAAAACATCTGGCAGACTGCGAGTTGCTCCCCCTGAAACAGATATTAAAAAGTGATAAAACTAAACTAGATTACAAATGGGTTTGTGGCAGAAATGTATTGCAAGCATTGTAGGCGCACAGCATGCTTAGCAATGTCTGACCAACTGTGTAATGTTATATATGTGGGAGTTTGTTTAGAGTACTTCTGACTTAATGATGTTCTCAGATGCTTTTATTAAGTCTTGAGCATTATGCAGCCTGCACAAATTTACTGCCTAATTTAGATAAGGCAATTTGAAAATATCTAAGAAAGATGAGAAAACAATGAGCTGCAAACTCAGTAGTTGCATTGAACCTTCCTCTTAATGTGATCTTCTAAGATCATGGGTGTTTGCACCTGTATCTTTTAATGCATATAGATATAGGAAAGGCTAGCCGCTTCCCCTGCAATTAATTATGTAGTTTTGAGCATTTTTCACCTACTGGGAAAGTAGTATCATTCCTTTCCATAGCAGCATAAGAAGAGCCCTGCTGAATCGGACCAAGGCAGTCCACCATTCTGTTCACACAGTGGCCAACCAGCTGCCCACAGGAATCCCACAAGCAGGACATGAGTACACCAGATTAAATCATCTGCCATCCATGGTTATGCATGCCAGTATGGAAAGCCACAGATGCATGTACCTGAGTCATCTGACAATATAAGTTAAACCTTTAACAGAGCTAATATGGATTAAAATAATGGTTCTCAAGTGCTGTTTCTCAGTAAGTAACCTGCACACCTGCTACTCCTACTTCTTTCCCCATCACTACTAGTAGGACAATGGTGTTAATAAGTATACGGGAGAGGCTGTGAGATGGAAACTCATTGTCTGGGTCTGACTTTTTTGACAACTTAATAAATGATGATTTAAGCAGTACACCTCCGTTGATTTCGGCGGCTTTGCTTTTGGATTCATCAAAAAGACAATTACCCAGCAGTTAAATGTATCTTAAAGCATCTGAAAGAAACACAGCTTTGTTATGGCATGAGATTTTGCAGTCAAGATTCTGTTTCACCAAATTACAGATAGGGCTCAAAAGTTTCCTTCGCCTGATTCTTCATGAAGGCTGCATAAAGCAGCTTTCCCCACCTGGAATGCTCCAGATGTGTTGAATTCTGCTCGCTAGGGGCTTATGGGCATTACAGAACAATACAACTGGACGGCATTGGATTGGAAAGGCTTGTCTAAGGCTCAGGTTAATGTAGGTGTGCTGTCATGGTTAGAGTACTGGAATAAGGCTAGGGATACTGAGATTAGAGATGTCATAGGTAGAGTAGGTGGCATAGAAATAATTTAAATAAATAAAATAAATACCCACTCAGCCATGAAACTCACTGAGTGATCATTTGCTTCTTTTTTTCAATCTAACTGCTCCACAAGGTTGTTGTAGAGATAAAAAGGTAGAACCTTGTAAACCACCCTGCAATCCTTGAAAGAAGGGTGGGTTAAACATGTAAGATAAAATGTACAAATCTCTCTCTCTCTCTCTCTCTCTCTCTCTCTCTCTCTCTCTCTCTCT
>NW_025335468.1:10244397-10300568 GCF_004798865.1 Varanus komodoensis | reverse complement strand
CTCTCTCTCTCTCTCTCTCTCTCTCTCTCTCTCTCTCTCTCTCTCTCGTGTGTGTGTGTGTGTGTGTGTGTGTGTTTATCCATATCTGTCTTCCTTTCTTCTTAACTTAGAATGCTCTTGTGTACGCTTCTGTCACGACCAAGGTTTGAGGAAGATGGTCAGAGTTCCCCTACAATATGCATAAGTTATATTGTTGTTAGTTAATTAGTTGTAAGTTCTCTTATTGCAGTCAGCATTTAAATACCTTTTGCTTCCCTATTGCTGGCAAATGCATATCCCAGTAGTTGTGTCATTTTTGAGTGAATAAAGGACAGTGACATTTCAGTCCTCTGTGTGTTTATTCAGGCATAAGACCTCTTGTCTTCAGTGGGACTTGCTTTCAGGTAAGTGTGTATAGGATTGCAGCTTTAATGAAGAGTGAAGGACTGCCAATGGAAAAGATGGAGGATGCTTAAAGGGCAGCACTTTGCTATACTTGTATTATTCCATTCACTGTTTCCTGTACCAGAAAACTTTGCAAAAAGCATTTTCCCTTGAATTGGAGAAATGCTTTATTTATTTATTTAAAATGCATGAACCTTGCCTTCATCCAAGAATGTATTCTAGGACATTAGGCATAAACAATATATAATGAAACCGTGTGAGCTGCCCAGAATGCTTTGGTTCTTTGGTTGTTGGGTGGCATAGAAATTAATTAATTAAATAAATACAGTGTTTGAATGTGTACAGTGTACAAAATTTTAAACTATACAGTAGCTTTTCACTGAAAAAAACCAATACATTTAAAATGCTCAGGCAATTAAAAGCGTTTTAACCTGTTAATGAAAGGATGTAGTCAGCACCAGCTGAATCTTGTTAAGAGGACATTGCAAAGCTAGGGGACCCCCATAGAGAAGATCTTGTTTGTATATCTTCATGAAATGTAGAAAAGGACCTATTCTGGCAATCAGAATGCAGACTGATATCAGAAGAAGCTTTCTAAGATATTTGTTCCACTAGCCATTAAGAGCTTACAAGGTAAATATTGGCACCTTGAATTGGATTCGGTGGTAAATAGGCAGCAAATCAAATCATTAGAATTGTGTTAAAATTCATTGAAAGTGTACGTCATCTCTCTCTCTTTCATGCATATGACTAGCAGCGTAGCATCTGCTGTCAGTTGATGTATTTACATTTTTACACTTTGTATGTCAGTTCGAGTTTTTTAGGGTGCAGTTTTGACCAAATCAGTCCTACAGCTCCCAGCATCTACAAGCAAGGATACTGGCTAGGGCGTGCTGGGAGCTGTAGGGACTCTGTTCTGCTCTTAGGATTGCATCTTAACGTATTTTTCTATTTCATATATTAAGACTGTGCATCATAAAATGTGAGTGCTTTAGAATACGGACCTAGATATGTGGGTTTGCAAAGAGCTCAGCAGGACTGGGAAAATACCTTAGATTCCTATGCATCAACATCACATTTTTAGGTAATAGCTCAATGTAGGACTGAAAATATTTCAAATTCCTAAGTGTCAGCATGGATTTTCTTAGTATCCAAGCAACCATTTTGATCATCCATGGTGATCATTACATTATCTGTTGCATTTGATGGTTTACGTTCTTTAAGTTGCTTCCTGAAGAGCCTTTTTTGTGCAATCACCTTGACTTAAGGGTCCTGATGGCGTTGTTCCTGACAGGTAACCTGCTGGTGTTTTCCTATCACTTCCTTTGTTTTCATTGCTCCACAAAAAATCTGATAGGAAAGGACAGAAGAGCTGCACGTTGTCTTTTGAGGGATAAGGCTCGGTGCTGTCAGTCTGGAAGCTCTAATAGATGATTAAGGAGCATTGTGGCATAGTGGTTGGGGCAGAATCCTATTGCAGTTTCCTTAAGCCCCTGACTCAGCAGTTTAGAGGCATCAGTGCAGAGCAAGAAGAGCAGTAGCAGAGTCTTTGCCTTCCTGTCCTGCCCTGCATTCTCTCTAGATGGGCTTTTTACCCACCATTGCTGGGGTACCTCAAAGAAGGAGGCTGGAGCCATTTGAGATATCTCTTATTCTGGCCACTTCAGTCTCCCCTCACCCTCCTTGCAAGACACCCCCTTTCTCTTCTCCAAAGTTGCTTTCCTGGAGAGCAGCTGGTGTTGTTCTGGGTGCAACAGGACAGGGAAGATGAATGGAGCTTATAGTCTTAGCTTTGTGGTCAGAGGACTGCTCCTGACCTTGGATCTGATAATGCAAAATATCCTGTGACCCCTCAGACAACATTGAGGAGCCATAGGATAACTGTCTAAGAGCATAAATTAGGAAGTCCCTCTACTTGAAGAATACATCAATCTTACTGGGTTGTATCTGCAAAATGGTGATAATATAGATTTCTTGCTGTATTGTTATGAGGGATATTGAGAACATGTATGTGAGGCATTTTAAAGTGCATTGTTTAAAAAATGGTTAATACTATAATGTAGATCTATTAGTATCATTTCTGTTGTCCACTAGGAGTTTGTTTACTTCAGTTTAAATTACTTTAATTTTTTAAATGTTGTCAGCACTTTAATAATATTAATCTGTATTTTCCTGTTTGAAAGTAGGAGTGCTGTGCTTATATTGTGTTTGAGCTATACATTTTTATATGTATATCTATCTGTCTGTCTGTCTGTCTAAAATCTATTTGGTCTTTACAGTGCAAATAGTGCTTTAAGGCACTATTTAGCATTCAGGATAAAGTTCAAAGTTATAGTTAAAATAGAAAAGCGGATTCAATGAAGTACACCCATAAAAAGAAGAAGGTGATAAGAAGGATGGAGGAAGCAGTAAGGAAACATGAGAGCGTTACAAAAGGGAAATGTCATCATCTGGACCTCCTATTACGTCCTGTGTTTGAGGCAGGGTAGTTGCATAATTAAAGCCATATGGAAGCATCCAAGCTCTTTAAGGATGCAATCCTGTGTGTATTTAGACTAAAACAAGTCCTACAGCTCCCATGCTTGCTAAGCATGCACAGTGTTGCAGTCTAAAAGTCAAAAGCCTGTCTGAATAAAAACAATTCTAGGAGCAGGTGGAAGGACAGTAAAATGGAACTAACACAGCCTCCCTTGGCAGGGAGTTTCAGAGTCTGGGAGCGGCCACTGAGAAGCCTTATGTTGTCTCTTATGTTGTCCCAGTCCAGCTGTAGCATTCTGGATCAGCTAAAGGTTCAAATTCCCCATGGTAGCCCCTTGTGTTGCATGTTATAGTAATCTAAAATGGGATGTTTGTGTTCAGAAGAGAAAACCAGCTCATGGAACTTGTGTTTTCAACTTCTGAACAGACAGACAGACATAGTATTTTATTATTTTTAAAATTATCATATTTTATGTAGTATTTTGAATTGTACACCACTGGGAGTACCTTGATAAAACGTTTCCCATTACAAATAAATTTAAAGAGAAAGGCAGGTCTCTTGAACAGCATTGTCTCTGGTTCAGTTCAAAAATTTTCAGAAATTGAGAAACTCTTTGGGGGTTTTTTGGGGAAAATATACAAGTCCCAAGCAAAACAAACATAACATAATATGCAAGCAAAGTCCTGTGATGCAGCGGTTTGTAAGTCAGTGGTGTAGCACTTCACATACAGAAAGGCCCAGTTTCCAGTCCTGGAATCTCCAGATCCCTGCCTGAAACCCTGGAGAATGTCCCACAGCAGCACTTAATATGTGCAATTCATGGTAGAGAATTTAGTTTCTCTTTTATTAGAAAGATGTGGTGTGAGGCTGTAACTGTGTGGGTGTGTTGGTATAGAATATGATTATTTGTTTACACAGTGGAGCTGGATATTAGTGATTACTGCTATTAATTCCACAGTCACTGCTGGAGAATGTGAAAGTTGGCTGGCTTCAAAATCTAACAACAAAATGCTTCCTTTTTCCAAAAATGGTGACTCTTGCATATGGAAAGCTTAGGACTCATCTTTTCTCCAGGCAAGAAAATGTTACACATTCTTTTTCTGATGTTAGGTCTAGATCTGTCACTTCACTTAAAAATAACAGAACATTTATATTTGCCTCCTCAACAGCAAACAAGTCAACAAATAAAGCATAACCATTGAATAATAGGAAATGTATTCAGAGCAAATACTAGCTCTTGAACCCATGGAGTACAGCAGACATTGTTTTCTAGCTATTCAGGTGATTGCCATTCATGGGGGTGGGGTATAGAAGGAATACCTACAATGTTCTTGGCCTCTGTGAGCTGAATTTATCTGTTCCTCTTCTGCAGGTGGTAGTTTCTGCGTCCTGGTACTTAACACTAGTGTTATAAATGAGTCATATTGTGTTGCTTTATAGGGATCATCTCAGACAGTTTTATGTTTATATTTGTTCTTTCTCCAAGAGCATATTTTTAGTTTCTGACAGGCTAGTTTGAAAGAATTGTTTGGTCAAGCCCCCTTATGCCCCAGTAAGGTTTCATAGCTGATAGGGATTTTGAATCTGGTTTCCTGTATCCACTAAAGCGAATATGTGTCCTCTTTTACAGTCCTGTCTTTAAGGGCTGCCAGAGGATTGTCTTCTGTTTTGAAAGCATCCTCTGTTAAAAGGGCTGTCCAATCCAAATCTGGTATAGAAATAAAGAACCATCAGAAGGAAGAGCCAGGCCTTGGATTTGTCCACCTGGACAGAAGCCTCAAGAAACACACCGGTTGCCTGATCCTAATTTCATCCACTATGTTAAAATGGATTTTAAGTTAGATTTTAGTTATTCTTTCTAAATTCATATGTATTTAAGATGTAAACGTAATGCATGTTGGTGTCTTCTTTTTTGATCATGCATTTCCTCTTTTTTGATGATTTGTAAGTAGCCATTTTGTGATGAAATATGTACACTTAAACCTTTAGAGTCACTTTCTTTAAAAAGCTTAAAATTTAAATTACAAAGGTATTCCAGCTATAACATTCATGTCCTAAGTCTTTTAAGGAATTTATTTATTTATTTATTTATTTATTTATTTATTTATTACAGACATTTATATCCTGTCTTCTCACCAAGCTCTCAGGATGGCTTACAAAATATAAAAATACAATATAAAACATCAATTATTAAAACAATATAAAACACATTGTGAACTTAAGAAAAAGGAGGAAAAAATAGAAAGTATGACTGAAGGGAAAATCCTAGAACATCTAAAACCGTTGGTAATTAAAATAATAGTCGAATAAAAAGGTCTTTACCTGGTGCTGGAAAGAGTATAATGTTGGCGCCAGGTGGACCTTTCTGGGGAGCAGATTCCATAGTCTGGGTGCCCCTGCGGAGAAGGCCCTCCTCCAGGTGGACACCCTCTGTACTTCCTTCAGAGAGGGTTCCCAGAGCAAGGACTCCCCTGATGATCTTGAGGGGCATGAGGGCTCGTAGGGAAGGAGGTGATCCTTCAGGTATTCTGGACCTAAGCTGTTTAGAATGACTTTGTTCTGTCTTTATGGAATTCATAGTTCTAGATGCTCTACATGTACTGTGAAAAAGAAAGTACTTGCAATTTTTGTGAGGTGTTTGGTTTGCTTTTCAAAAAATTGTCTGTATATTGGTGTACCTGAGAGTATTTTTCTGTTTTTTGTTTAAAAAATGAAAACGGCAGTACCCTATACTGCCATCACACCTCTGTTCCTTCTGTTACACCAGTGGAACTGACCTCTAGCAGAAAAGGAACTGGTAGTTTCTGAAAGACTTACTCCTGGAATGGAGCAGGTCAGGAGAGCTGCCTTCTCGGAGCATTGCTGTATTGTTCCATTCTCAGAGTGACCACCTCTGTTCTTTTCTGGTGGTTTCAGAAATCATTATTTATTTATTTATTTATTTATTAAAACGTTTTTATGCCGCCCCATTCGCCGAAGCCTCGGGGCGGCTTACAGCGTTAAGTTAAAAAAAATGATTATAACATTAAATTAAAAAAATACAAACATTAAGTTAAACATTAATTTTTCTGTGCTAGCAGTCAGTTCTTCTAGCATGCGGCAACATAGGATACTAGAGGCCTTAGTGTGGTGGCTCTCTAGTCTTCATATGTCATATGATGAGGGGTTGGGTGGTATGTTTGTGTCTGTGTATATAATATCCATTTTAATGTTTTAGGTGCATTTTTCAGGATCCCTCCTATATTTTTCTCTTGTTCGTCTGTGTGCATGTGGATAATTCATTAAAAATGCATGGGAAATGTTTTTAAATAACATACTTTGAAACAAATGTACACGCCATTATCACAATGCTGAGGTTTTTTGTTTTTATTACTGTGGGAGCAGAACTACCCATGTATTTCCATATACAAAGACCCAGGAAGTAATGATAAAAAGCTGCAGTAATGCATGAAGGGATAGGTGGAAATGATGAGTTCTTTTTATAGGAAAAGCAGTTGGGATGTTGCAGCAGTAATCTCAGAATACTACGGTTTTCTGTATTTCTTGAGTCACAGTTTCAAGAATTTAGGAAGTGAGCAAATATTGACATCTTTCTCATATCATAAACTGGTTTTCTGTTCATTCTGTTGCATATGAATGGATATCCAAGAAAAATGTACATTGCATTTTTAGTAGTATGGTTGAGCAAGTAACCATGTGGTAGAAAACTGTATCATCTAGCAAGTTGGTGCTTTTGTGTTAACTGCTAAAGTCAGTCAGAAACATTTATACAAGGGCAGCTTTAACATACAAGCAAACTAATGCAATGTGTAAGAGTGGGAAGCTTCCAATTCAAGTTTTACCTTAGGCATGAATTCATACCACGTTTGGCAACCCATGCTTGCCTCAGCCCCCAAACTCATCAATATGGGGGCAATAATAGATGTGCCTTACAGAGTCACAGTAAGGTTTATTTATTTTATTTGTACTTCATCTTCCTACCAAAAATGGCACTCAAAATGGCTTACAGAACAAGTTAAAATAGATTGCAACAATATATTAAAATGCAGTAAAAACATAACAAAAACACACACAAGAGCCCAAGAATATGTGGAAACAATGCTAAAAAGGAAAAACAACAAAGCTACCCAAACCCATCCGTGTGTTCCTATTTGGAATCCAAATCAGGAAAGACAAAAACTAAGAAAATAGACAGTTATAAGGTTTATTGAGATACTGTATGTATGGAGATTTGAATACTTAAAAAGTGCTAAGTATCATATTCATACCCTGCTTTAAAGTTAAAATTGGCTCCTGAAGCAGCTTGCAATAACTAAAAAAATCACATGCTTTTAAACTGTTAAAGATACTCTGTCATCTATTTCTCTGCATGTACTAAAATCAGGGAGAAAAGAACAGGAAGTATTACCATAAATATTCAAGGACCTTTCAGGTACTACTTAACAAGATAATATTGATAGTGTAAATGTTTTGGTGAGTGCTCATACCAGATATCTACAGATGAATTTATTTTCTGAAACAACCCTAAGCAAGACTACTTTTCCCATCACTTCATTTGCAGTATGTAGTTTAACTCGTTTGTGTTCACCTTCATTGCTCAGTTAATTTGGTTTGCATATGTTTGAAACAGTTTCCTGGTTTAAAATGAAATCAGGAGTAAAGCACTTTGCTCACTTCTGATAAGTGATAATCACTACAGCTCTATCAGTGGCGGGAAGGATGTTCTAGCTTTTTCAGTGCCTGCCAGCCCCTTTCTGACTGGTGGGAAGAAATTCCTAGACTTGTAAACATTTTAATAATCAAAGTCCCTGGTCTTCTAAGTGAATCGGAGGACTGCTTTGGAGTGGTTGAGTAGTTACTTTCACGTTCTAAGAGAAACCACAGCCAAATAGAAATAAATCCTATTGATTTCATTGAAACTTGGTTCCAAGCAAACTTGTTCAGGATTACAGCTCATCTAGTGCAGTGTAACTCAAAGGCAGAGGCTAGTTGGCCACAGCTTGTACTTAAGGATTGGAAAGGATATTTTCTGCTGTTGATACCATGATACAATTACACTAGAATAACTTGATTCAGAAATTCAGACTAAAAAAACAGTGCTGTTCCCTTGAAACTCTGGCCATTCCAAAACACTATTCCATGAGACTACAGTAGTAGGTGGCATATAAATGAAAGAATAAATAAATAAAAGAGGATAGGAAAGTTACAGGTTTTAATGCCTTAAAATATAAATATAAAACATAAAAACAAAACCCTTCTCTTTATGTGGAGGGCTTCCACATCTACCTTTCTGATAAAAACCAATGGCTTCTTGTAGGTTGAACAGTTCTGGGAATAGCAAGTCCAGCCCTAGCTCAGGGCATCCTTCCATGTTGAAAACTTTCTTATTTCATTCCTTTCTCTAAGGAATATCTAGTTGCTTACTAGGTTTTTCTTTGAGTCCTTAGCATTTGGAGAAGTTATGGCCCTCTTTTCAAAATATTCCTGAATGAGAACTGCTCTGATCTTTGAGCCTTTTAAATGCATCTTGACATGAATCACGATAGCAGATATCTTAAAGGACATGATAGCAGCAGCATGGTAGTTGCTTTCTTAAAGGACCCAGTGCTCCTAGTTATTTGCAGACATGCTGTTTACTGTTCCTGCATTGTCTAGAATGGAAAAAACTGGTTATTGATGCAGCCCTCCCTGTCATTGGACAGTCCCACCAACTGCTTCAAAATAAATAAATTAAAAAATTAAAAATAACAAGCGCCAGTGTGATGCCATGGTTAAGAGCATGGGACTGGGACCCAAGAGATCTGGGTTCTAGACCTTGCCTCTTTGAGGAGTCGGACTGTAGAAGAAATGGTGATGGGTTCAATACCATTCATTTGGAAGACAAAAGGCTGAAGAAGGCTAACAGGGACCCAAGAGATGTCAACAACTGCAGACTGGTCCCTAATATCAACTACTTGAGTGGGTGGTGGCTGGCCAACTCCAGGCTCTCTTGGATGAAATGGACCATCTTGATCCATTTCAACCGGAATTTAGACCTGAATTTGGAACAGAAACTGCCTTGGTCACCCTGTGGGATGACCTTTGCTGGGAAAAAGAGAGGAGGAATGCAACCCAGTTGGTTTTCCTGGATCTTTTGGTGGCTTTTGATACCATCAACCATAGTATCCTTCTGGACAGGTTGCTCAGGTTGGGAGTAGGAGGCACTGCTTTGCAGGGATTCTGCTCCTATTTGACTGACCATGTCCAGAAGGTGGAACTGGGTGGCTCTTTGCCATAGCATCTGTCTTATCCCCCATGATCTTCAATATCTATATGAAACCTCTGGGAGAGGTCCTCAGAAGGAATGAGCTGAAATGTCATCAGTCTGCTGATGACACTCAGCTTTACCTTTCTTTTTCATCTGACACAGGTGTGGCAGTAGAGGTTCTGAATTGTGGTCTGGCCTTAGTAATGGAGTGGATGAGGGCCAGTAAACTGAAGCTCAATCCAGACAAGTCAAAGTTACTGTTGGTTGGTGGGTGGAGAGGGATTGTCCGTTCAGATAGGTGACATCTTACCTGTCCAGGACCATGTCCACTCACCCTAAAGGACAGGGTTTGTAGCTTGGGAGTGCTGTTGGACCCTGAATTATTGCTGGAATTCCAGGTAGATTTGGTGTCCAGGACCACCTTCTATCAGCTGAGGCTGATGTATCACCTTTAGCCATATCTGGACAGACAGAATACCTGGATTATTACAGTGTGCTTTACATGGGGTTTTCCTTGCAGATTGTCCAGAAACTTTAATTGGTCCAGAATAGGGGAGAGAGCCTGCTGACAAGGACCGGCAGATATGATCTCATCAAGTCAGTCCCCTACCACCTCCACTGGTTACCGACTGAGGTCTGGGCCCAATTCAAGGTGTTAACATTAGTGTTTAAGCCCTAAATGGCTTGGGGCAAGTGTATCTAAAGGAGCTTCTCTTCCATATGAAGCTACCCTGCCCCTTAGATCATAATCTGAGGCTCTTCTGAAAGAGCCCCCTCCTTGGGAAATAAGAAGGGTGACTACAAGAAGAAGGGCCTTTTTGATAGTGGCACCCCAACTTTGGAATGAGTTCCCCAGAGAGGTTTACCTGATGCCCTCTTTATATTCATTTTGGCAAAGACCTTTTTATTTTGTTGATATTTAAATTGTTGCGAATAGGTTTTAATGGTGGTACATTTTAATATAGAATGTGGTTATGCCTTTTACATAATTGTAGGTTCTATTAGGATGTGATGTTGGTGTGCTTTAGTTGTTTTATGATTAGGAGTTTAATATTGAATGTCTTATATGATTTTTATATGATTTTATTGAGTGTGTATGTTTGCCCTAACCCGCCCAGAAAGCTGTATAGCTAATGGGGTGGGCTAAAAATCAAATGAATGAATGAATAAGAGATATAATAATTTATGTTGCTTGTTGCTACAATCAGGCACTGGAAAATACAACTGGATCTATATGTATGGGCTTAGATTTTTCCTAAGATTTGTGGTAAGGGTTATGTTTTTTGTTTTTTTTTTTTTTTAATTCTCTTGAGTGTGTATTAACGTGTGAAACATTTTTCCTACCATTGACTTCTAAATTTTCACACCAGCACACTGTGCAATATCAGTGTTGACATCTTGACTTGATGTATTCTGTACCATACATTGACTTCTAAATTTTCACACCAGCACACTGTGCAATAACAGTGTTGACATCTTGACTTGATGTATTCTGTACCATTTGTTTTGAAAAACTGGATCATTACTGAATGTGTTTTAATCGTGGGATCATCACAGATAGCACAGCTATCTGTATTATTATTTTTCAGCCTGGAAAATGAGTAAGTGGCGACATGACAGACTTATATAGAATTATGCAGGATGTGCCTAAAGTGGACAGGGAGACATTTTTCTCCCTTACTCATAATACTAGAACCCAGAGTCATCCAGATGCTGATTGGGGTGGGTGGGGAGTTTGGGACAGATCAAGAACTTCTTCACACAGTGCATAGTTAAACTATGGAAGTCAGTGTCACATGACAGAGTGATGATTAAGGATCTGTGTGGAATCTGGTTTAGGGGTGGGAATCCATTAGATTTCCTCAGCTTGGCTCCCTGGACTTCATGCCAAGTATTTGCATGGGTGTCTGGCAGGAAGCAAGTTCAAGCAGAGTCCTGCTTCCACACATAGGACTTGTGGACTTTGCATACTTTGCACAAATAAGTATGTAATGTTCATAACCTGTGTACTTTGCCCAAAGAGTTATATAATACTTTGTGTACTTTGCACAAGAAACCACTGGCAGTCGTTCGTGGCTTGATCTCAGCTCAGCTCACTTCCTGGCCAGGGTTGAGTGTGGAAAAGAAGTCCCATGAGTGCAAAAGAGCTAGATCCTGCTTGATCTTTGCATTCCTAGTGATGGCTATCTATGTTAAAGGTCTTTAAAGGGATGCTGGATAAATTCATGGAGGATAAGAATTTCAGTGGAGGCTAGCCCTCCTGGCTGCATGATCAGAGGTGGTCTGCCTGCATACAACAGTTACTGGGGAGCTTGGGCAGGAAGAACTCCTGCACCCATCCTGGGATCCTGTGGACAGCTGGTTTGCCACTGGCTGAACAGAATGCTAGATTGGATGGACCATGGGTCCGATCCAGCACGGCTTTTTTATGCTCTTATGTTGACAAAACATGCATACTATGTGCTGAAAGTTGCCCCTGAGTGGGAGGATGGACTGGCAGGCGGGAGAGAGTTCCATGAGTGAAGGGAGGGGCAGCCAGCAGGGCCTCCCTGCTTCAGGGAAGGGCAGTGGATGGGATACTTCAGGAGGAGTGTTCCCTCGGGCATCTGACATTACAAAGAAAACATCCCATCTCACTAAACGCTCCAGAGTCACACTGGCAACATGGTGCTGAACCAGAGGGCTAATCCTGCTTTGCATAGTTCTGCTGCACTGACACAACCCGGCAACATTTCTGTTTTACCAGGTCCTGGGTGGCTGTACTGCTGAAAAGGGATCTTTTGGTTATTGCTGCTATAGTCCTAGTTGCTGGGTGATCACTGGGTGGTGATTTTAAACTCATGTCCTGCTTGCAGATTTCCTGTGGGAAGCTGGTTCACCACTGTGTGAACAGAATGCTGGACTAGGCAAACCTGTGGTCTGATCTGGAAGGTTATTTTTAGGTTTTTAACAATGCAGTTTGTGTGTTAGGATTGCAGGCTTAGCCTCCTCTGAGAAGATTCAAAGATCCTTCCAACTTGTCTCTTACTATGTCATTTCTTGTGCCTTCACTTGTTTGCTGCTATACTTCTGTTAATTCTCGGAAAGCATTACTCATTTCTGCATAGGTTGACATGGGTTGGTAAGCTTCTCCAGATCTCACCCGTGTGCAAACTTTAACGAGTGTTCCCACTCATTAATACATGTTCACTTATGACATCTGAAGAAAGCCCTGTCTGGTACTAATCTGCCCTGCGAACAACATGGGATCCAGATAAAAATAGTTTAAGTATGTGTGGCTGCTGCCTTTAAAGCGAAAGCATTCACTGAATGAAGGTAAACTGATTTTATATGTTGGTTATGACCAGCTGCTGCAAAGTATTTCAGTATGCCTAGCCTGGATTACAAATGAATACTCCAGTTTCATGTATGTTTATATGTAATAAATTTCTGCAAACTGGCAACAATTTTCATGAACTACAAATACTCATAAACTGCATGAGAATGAACCATAAACTTTTTTGTTGCATCAATTCTTTGTTGAAACGTAAATACTGCTCTTCTATGCTTATCTCACCTACCATTATCTTATGGTAAAACAACTTTACCAAGTCAGCATCTTCAATCCTGTAGGTGGTTTCTTCACTTGGGCCACTGACTACACAATCATGACTAACAGTCTTGTGGCAACTCAAGGCCTATAAGTTTTTTCCATTAACTAAATTTTATAATTTATTCTGTACTGCAAGTCTGCTTTTTTTTTTTTTTTTTTTTGTAATAGACTAATACAGCTACCCTTTGGAAAAGGTTGGATTCATGATTGGCATCTATGCATTTACCTGTATCTTTGCATACGTTCACTTCTAAGGCCTGTCTTGCTATTTTTGCTCCTGTCATCAATGCAATTTAATATAGGATCTGAGAAATGACCTCTTACAGCTCATGCTATGGTCTTGCATATGTACAACAATGCAGGAAGGATGAAGAAACTCAAGGTCTTCCTGCATTTCTGACCCTGTCATAAAATTCATTTGCTCACACTGTCTTTCCCCCACCCCACCTCCAGCTCTCTCTTCCCCCCTCAAAAATCCTCCATGCCAAAGCCACCTGTGCATTGTAGTCCATCATTTTCTGCTTTTTTGTGTATGCTTAGTTAGAGCTTATACCACAGAGTTGGATATAGGTTGGTTGAAGGTTAGGATTGTTAACAAAAGTTAAAGTAGATATATATTATGTCTGAAGCATGCATTTTTAGAAATGATAGATATACAGCAGTAGAATGTGCCAAGGTTGGTTCTTTATGTGTAGCGGGCATCATGCAACATCACGCAGGTCTTAGATAACCCGACGGCCATGAGATGTTCTATAGCAGTTGAAGTTTCTAGATGGGGTTCTGTTCATGATACGCTGTTGGCATTGCTGGTAGAGCATAAAATGTGTTTTGCTGAAGGTCCTTTGAAGAAGTCTATGAGAATAGAACCCAACTATTGTCATATCCTGTAGAGTTTCATGTACCTGTGGAATTGGCTTATGTGTGACTGCTCCTGTACTAAACTACAGTCATACTCATTCCGTGGATAATACTGTTTTTGTTCCGTGTTCTGCTGTCATGATCTATGATGTGCTTGCATAGATTGGAATTGACAGTATACAAACAAGCTTCTAAGCAGAAAACACAGGGACCCTCCAGTCCAGTACTGTTTCCTTTGCATGAATTCCTCAGAAAGAATATTTATTTAACACAAGGCCAGGGCAAACATAAAGGTGTTAAAAATATGGACATAGTATTGAATAGGCCTTAGTATAACCACATGTGCAAATTCTTCGAAGGGGATGGCTCTGCTTACTGAAATCACCTCAGTTGTCTTGTCAGACCATTACAAAGTCCTTTTGGAGACAAAAATAACTTACTTATTTCATTTTTGTCTTGCCTTTCAGCCAAAATGTAGCATTCAAGATGGGTTCCCTTCAGGAATCCAGCAGTGGTTGCCAGTTACTTTGGGCTGTATTAAACTGTGTTGATTCATCAGCAGAACTGCTATAGCTGTTGACACAGATTCCTCCTCCGGCTGCAGCCTCAGGGGAACCCTCCTGGACAGATTTCAGACAGCACAGGAGTTTCATGGAGCAGAAGAAAGGGTGGGTCGCTTGCTCAGCACCACTTTTTGTCCATTGTAATGGTTTCCAGAAAGGTAGCTGTGTTCGCTTGCACAGCCTGGGACTCTTCTCAATCATCCCAGAGTGCAGGACATGGAAAAATGGGTTCAAGTTACAAGAAGCCTGGTTCTGGCTGAATATCCAAATTAGAGCAGTATGACAATGGAACGAATTATCTAGGGAGGATGTGAGCTCTTCCACACTAGAGGCATTCAAGATGCGGCTAGTCATTCCTCTGAGAGGGATCGTTTAACTTGGAGCTGTGCGCCGAGCAGGAAATTGGACCTGATAGCCTTCTTGGCCACTTCCAACTCTACTGTGATTCTGTGACTCTTGGAGCACCTTAAGGACTAACTCATTTGCTTATTTGTTAGTCTCTAAAGGTGTGCTACATGATCTGTTGTTGCTTTTATAGTATTGCATATTGAAGGTGGAAAGAAACAGATGTGTTTTACTGATGCGCATGATCGTTTTGTTTATTTTTGCCAAAATTCAGTGCTAGATCACATTAGCCATCTTCAGAAATTTCACATTTGGAAAAGCTCCCTATTATAATTTTCTCAATGTTCAGTACATTGCTCATGTATGAGAGTGGTTTGGTTTCTTCTGCTATTACTTTTGCCATTCATCATATATCCCCTTGCCAATTCTTAGTAGATCGGGCTGTATAGACTACTGCACTCTTGACCTCAAATTTTAAAAGAAGTTTGAAAATGGGACTGCCCCACAGTGTAATGATAAAATCCAGAAAGATACAGAATGCCCACTCAGAGGCTGCTACCAGTCTGTAGGTTGTAATGCATTTACATAGTTTCACTTGTGATGAATCCACAGATTAGCATGTGCATTACAGGCAGTCTCCTGAGGTATGAACGTCTGAGTTACGAACAGCCTGTATTTATGAATGAACTGCCATAACACTTATTTTTTTTTTAAATGCTGAAGGAAATGGTCATTACCACAGAAAGAGAGGGAGCAAAAGAGGAGGAAGGGAGGGCGTCCAAAGCAGGCCTTCTTGCCCTGCCCATCCAGAATGGGAACTTTCACTGGCATTTCCTTGCTGCAAAGAGGAGGCCCAGATACATTTGTGGGGGGGGGGGACTTAAGATAATCATGGTTTTTCCACTGTCACGGGGGTCTGTGCCATTAACTCCTGGAAATGTAGAGGACCAACTATATGATCCAACTTGCATACAAATTCTACTTAAAGATAAAAATCAATTTTTTCATGAATGGAACTAGTTTGTAACCTGTGGACTGCCTGTACTTGCTATGAGATAATTATGACAATGCACAAAGTGTTTAATTTGGAGGGTTTTGAGTTCAAGCTGCTGGTTCTTTGCATCAGGCAAAAATCAAGCTTCTTTTGGAAAGGGTAATGCCACGTCGGTGTGACAAAGCTCCAAAATACTGAACAATCAGTTTCCTATCACAAATCCAAAGAACACTTGATCTGGACATTAGAAATCATCTAGCAGTTTAGGATTTTAAATACAATTTTACCTAGAAAGTGTGATACGATGTAAAGAATATGTAAGCTGTTCAGAAGAGGTGAGGGGCACACACGAATGGGTTACTGAGCAGGGATTCCCCTACGAATGTACCGACCCATCCTGCCACTTCTGACTGGAATATGGAAAAAGCCAAAGCCACCCAAGGAGGAAGGGCTGGTGTTGCTACAACTCAGGCACACCTCTTAAAGGGACAGGCCAGGCACAGTACAAGCACAGACTGTTGCACCGAGCAAGCACAAATACAATGCCAACTTCTGGCTCACGTGTTGAAATTAGATATGCTTTTAAAAAGACTTACAGTGGTAGTTCATGTCGCATGGTGAATAAGCGAAGAAACTGTGAGGTCCTTCATTCGAAACTGTGTTCAGCGATGGGCTTACTGGGTCTCCCTGGACTAACATCTGTGTCAGTCCCAGCCTGTCTTTTGTAATACAAGGTTGGCCAAACTGGCTTGCATGACAGGATAGTTGCATGGTTTCAAAGTATCAAAGTTAATGATATGAATCGCTTTTAAGGAAAGCCAGTTGATATTAGAAATTGATATATGTGTTTGGGGGTGACCTTTCACTGTTGAGCAATTAATGCTTAAGGAGCTATACTGTGAGTAGAACTGTTTACACCAGAGAAGTATAATAGAAACTAACAGAGCATGCAAAATACAGGAGGGAACAAGACGCCTGAAGGCTTGGTAAACATTGCATCATACGGAAGTGAGGGGTACAAAATATCATGGCCCTTTTGCTAAGAGTTGAAGTTAATACATTTGGAAAGTAAAAAACATGGGTTGTATTTATTTATTTTAGAAGCATTTTTGCCCTGTCATTTGGTGAAAAGGAGTCTATAAGAACAGCTTGGAGAGATCAGTAATAAGACAGTTCCTGCCCTCAGGCTTACAACATAAAAGGCATTATGCTCTTAAAATGGAAAGGAATTGGTAGGGAGGAGAAAAAAGGCAAAACACCAATTTTTAATTCAGACCTCATTATAGCCATGAACTGGAATGGAAATGAACCAAGGAGAGAAGAAATCAAAAGTCGCTTGTCTCTTCGCTGCAGGATCTGCTTCCTGCCCTTTCATTTGTTGCAGCCTGATGGAATGTCTGTTTGCTACTTGTTAGCTGAGAGAGGGAAAAACCTACTAGGCTGGCTTCCTCTAGAACTGACAGAGTAGTGCTTTTCCTCTGCTCCCTCCACTGCAACTTGATAGAATGGCTGTTGTTGAGTTGGATTTTTCTTTAGAAGAGAAGAGATTCCTTCAGTGTAAGAGGACTGGATTTCCTAAGTCTTTGTGCAGCTGATTTTAAAATCCGGTATCAGTAAGTGGGCATCCAGCCCAGTTATCACTGAACAGGTTGAAATCTTCTGCATGAGATCACAGGGTCAGTTGTTTGTAGGTCGTTGTAAACAATGGATCTGAGTAATTTTTGAAATGATAAGCCTTCAAGCAGGGTCCTTTATCTCCCCCCCTCCACAATTGTAGGTGGTATATAAATAATTATAACAAAGAACTTCTGTGGTTTATACATCTGAAAGTATTAGTCAGAGTTTCACACTTTAAAAGCATCCATTGATCACCAGATATAAGAGAAAATTACTCCACCTCCAGTAGCCTGTTGATCCTCTCATTTTGAGAGGAATACTAAACTAATACAAGTGTAATACAAATATGGGTATAGAAGAATAACAGACGTGGGAGAGATTGCATGGGCTAATATCCAGGTAGGAGGACTTTTGCAACACAAGCAGGCATTATTTGTGGACACAAGATAGATTTTTATTCCTTGGGTATAAGGCATTCCCTTCCTCTGTGCACTTTGTCATAAAGCTGCTGGTCTGTTTTAAGAAATCTAAGAAGACAGGGATCCCTGGTCTATCTAACCCAGTGCTGCAGATACTGGCAGGTAGTAGCTCTCCAGGATTTGAGGTGGGAGACTTTTCAGCTCTACCTGGGAATCCTGGGGATCCAGCCTGGGACCTTCTGGGTGCAAGGCACGTGTTCTATCCTGCCTTGACTAAGAAACTGACCTGGAAGGCTTGCTGGTTCCAAGTTCATTTCCTCCACACCTGTCCTGGCTCTGTCCATGGTGGCTCTGATCCATCTTGTTGCTCCACAGCACAGGGCACCTCTCAGCATGAGAGATGCTTGACCTTGTTTCAGCAGCAATGTTTTGGCACTGCTTTCCCAGAGGGCAGGTCCAAACAACTGGAACAATCTTAGAGGATGTTGTGGTAAAGCTTCAAGCTATTGACACATGATCAGAGATGGAAACATTTCCTCACTGACTCATTGTAACCTTGCTGGTTGGGTGGAAGTATGTAAGCATCTTCTCAGAAAAGGAGGCTAGACCTGCAACCTTAGACACACAACTGCAGAGAGAAAACACTTAAAAACATAAGAGCCATGCTTAATCAGACTGAAGGCCTATTTAGCACAGTGGTCAAGAGCACAAGTGATAGATAGACACAGTGGGACTTATCATTGAATGAATGTGCTGTGCCATCTTCTGTAGAATAAATTGCTCATGGCCAACACTTATTGTTTGAATTAAAACAATTAGGATATATCAGAGTTAGGCTCTCCTTGCACTTGACTGGAAGAAAGGCAGTAAAGACAACATGCTGTGGAACACTTGCTTAGAGACTGTTCTGTGTATTCTCACCTCAAAGTTCTTATGAGTCAGATTAAATTTAAATTTCCACCTAAAGATTACCTGAAAAGATATATCCTTTTCTGTTGGTGTTTGCCTCCTGCCTCCTGATAGCGTGCCTGATAGCACAGCTTGCGCCTCCTTTTTTGCTCTGTGAGTCATAATGAATGCTGTTAATTGAAAAGAGAACTTGAGTGGCAAAGTAGCAAATGCAGCCTTAGGTTTATGTTAGAAGTGGTTTTAAAATCGAGCCAGTTTATAATGGTTCAAAGTTGTCTTATGTAGCCAGACCAAATAATTTACAGAAAAGAGAAAACAGATTTTTAAAATGTTTGATACACTTCTAATAGTACATTCAGCAGAATTCACTATTTCCCAGTGATATTATGTGGTGGAAAGGCTAATGGCTTGTTGGTTCAGATGTAACAGCAGACTGTTCACCATGAGGGGTACAAGGGTATTCACGTTCTAGCCAAAATGGATTACTTATCTTTATGGCAACATAAATGAATTGCTTGCAGATTGATGGCTCATACTTCGACTTGCTTTTGACATCATGACAGTCCAGATTTTTAAAAAATGCTAGTCCGTGCTGCCTGATGGTTCCCACTGCAAGTAGGAATGGCTAACCAGCCAGGAATGCTTCATCCCTGGGTTGTTTACTGCACCTTGTGAACCAGCCTCTCTGATTGGTCTCTCCCAACAAGTCAGTATCCATATTTTGCAAGTCATAGCAATCTCTCTCTCTCTCTCTCTCTCTCTCTCTCTCTCTCTCTCTCTCTCTCTCTCTGTGTGTCTGTGTCTGTGTCTGTGTCTGTGTCTGTGTCTGTGTCTGTGTCTGTGTGTCTAGCATGCTGCCATGAACCTGGGGTTTTAAAAAAACCTGGATTGTTGTTACCTGTGCAGTAGGCTGCTGTGTTATTCCTATGAATGCAGGCTAATTGCAACTGTACAGGTGGAAGTTGCCCCCAGGCAGCAGCAGCCATTAAAACACAGCCTACTGTGTGACTTCTTCCCCAGATGGGAAACAGTAATATACCTCACGCTCACCATTACTGCCTCTTGTTTATCTTTGATCATTTAACTTGCTCTTTCTCCCTTTAATTAGCTTGGTGAAATCAGTAAGCAAAATTTTCAATAAACTATAGGACCCAAGGTCATATCAGGGTTCCCATTTATCTATCTATCTATCTATCTATCTATCTTTCCTTGATATTTTTACATCATTAAAAGGGGTTATATATTTTTTAATGTTGAAGGATAAAATGATATTTAAAAGGCACTTCATTTCTATTTATATGTGTATGTATGGAAAAAGTAGTAGACTACTAATATAAAAGTGTGCAAGTCACTTTTGCGTTTCTGAAAAAATGCTGCAAGGCAACATGGATAAATTGTTGGTGGATGAACCTCTGACAGTGGGAACTGCTAGTGGTGGGGAAACTTGAGAGCTCCTTCAGGAGTGCACAGCATATCAAGGATTGCATACAGCTTGCATATTTTAGCATAAATACTGAAGACACAAAACTAATATTGAACTGTTTCCATGCGAAATAGCACTCTTTTCACTCCGTATTTGTGAAGAGTTTAATGTGGCAGAAATGGGTTATGCACCTCCTAGGAAGCTGAGCAATTCCCCTTCCAAAAAGTGAGCCTTTTAGCTTTCAGTATTGCTAACATGATGCAATATATGAAGTTGTTTCTAAAATATTGTGCATGTATTAAACCTGGGCATATGAGGAAAAACCCCAAGATTTAGGGATCTTTAGTTTTCATTAAGATGTGTGTCTGTAGTGAGGAGAGCAGGCCATTGTGTTTCCATCTCCCAAAATTAAAACACTTAGAAATAAAGCTAAAACATTTGGAATTTTAACAAGAAAATTCTGCATATTGTTCATCCCATTCTACTGATTTTGAATCTGATGTGTTTTAGAAAACCTTTATTGCACAGAAAAAGTGCTGAAAGAGAAACTTAAAGATGCAAGGGGTATGTGTGTGTGTGTGTGAGAGAGAGAGAGAGTATGTGTATGTATGTGTATCTGTAAGTAAAAGACAAATGCATGAAGGTATGTGGTATCAGTATTTGCATGCTTCATCATTCTGATGGTCATGCGTATTCTGACACATGCGGAGGTAGAAGGGGAAATTATTTGAATGCCTAGTGGAGCAAGGAACAGCTGCCCAAGGTTCTGTCAGAACATATAGTTTATATCTGAATTAGAAAGCTTTTCTTACTCTTACACTGCATGTAGTACTCCCATTCCTGATTTAGATGGGGAAATTCTTCCAATTGAAGGAGGAGGTAGATTGGTTTTTGTCGTTAGCATTGAAAAGTCAAACATATCTGAGTTCCATCAATGAAAGTCTTGGCTTGCAAAAGCAAAATGTCTCAGTTGTAATTAATTAATGACTAAATTGTATTGCACCAGTAAAATTGTTTCTGTAACAAATGTTTTTAGAGGCTGACAAGACCGCCATCTCTCTGCCTGTCCCATACACCTTCAGTGTTAAGTCAGTCTGGTTAATAATTAGAGCAGTTGCTGCTATCTCATTTAAAAAAAAAAGCTTTTATAAACTGTCCTGCTTGCACATGTGTGCCTAGGAGAGTTTGTGAAACAATTTCCCTCTGAAATAATTATTAGTGGGCAACCAAGTTTATTGCAAAACTGCCTTAAGTTGTCCATTTCTCAGAAATGAGTGTTTCCTTCCTAACAGGACAGTTGTGGTAGGAGTAAGAATGCCCACCCTTATTTCTTACTACTTTTTTCCACAGCCTTCCTACAATTCCTTATTCTGGGGAAGGCTCAGTAGATAACGTCATTCTTGGTGGAGCAGGTTTGCAATACAGAATGCCTGGGACAAGCTGAAATTGTAAAAGCATCAAAGTCTCTATAGGCTTTTACAATATGTCCCTTTTGCTCTTTTATGATGGATCGTATGGTGTGTAGACATTGCAGTGGATTATTCTGGCCCATATTGCAGGTTCGAATTCTGGCACTTTGCAGACTGAGGCACTTCGGTACTGTGTCTTGCCATATGAACAACTCCTTATGGGATAAAGAGCAGACCTGGAATAAATCATATACAAATCAGAGTTTGTATCTTTTTTTTAAAAAAGGTATTGAAATGTTGAGGATTTAGGGTGGAAAAAAAGAATCCAATATTTGTTGAAGGGAAAACAGGTGTAAGTCAGACTTAGTAAGGGCTGGGGTAGCAGAAGATCAGGAGGATGTAAGCTGCAGTGCTGCTCCTCACAGAAATCAAAGGTAAGCCGTAAGCCAAAGCTTCCAGTCGTATTTCAAAGCATTCTAGGATGCACATAAAAGGTATGCAGTCCACAAGCTAGGACAAATTCTTAGTTGTGAACTAAATATAGCTCTGTTTCAGTAAAGGGTTCGTGAGTACTTAAAATGCTTCTGCTTGCCTGCCACCTCAAGCATATGTGAGCAGATGCTGAAGATGAGATATCTGAGAGATAAGCAGGGTAGAACGGTCTGTACCAAGAAACTGCCAGGCCCTGTTTGATCATCCATAAACTTCATCAGTGAAAGCTGCACTACACACATCTCGTAGGTCACTGGAGATCTCAGCAGCAGCCTGGAGGTTCCTGGAAAACAAATTACGTTGGCTGATCAGAACTTGATATGCTTCAACAAATATAAGACCCCATTGCTGAGGCTGGAGTGCTGAAAGAACTAAGTTGCAACTGTTACCGGGGGCTTCATCCCAGCATGGTAAGATCCAAATCTAGATGCAAAATGCAGTTAACTCACCTTGTTATTCCAACACTTTGGAATTGCTGCTGCTTTCCTCCTGTGTCTTTTTGTCTCTTGTTGCATTGGCCTGAGGATGGCTTTTCTTTTACCTATCAAAGGATTTGGGAAGTGAATCTGTAAGAGCAGCTTACTGCTCATAGTACTCATAGGCAGCTCTGTGCTGGTTTGTTTTGAGATGAGTTAGACTGACCTAAGATGCATCACTTTGCCAAAGTTTGAGAAGCTGTGTTTTTGGTGTGTTCAGGTAAGTTTCCTCAAAAAAGAAATGCAAGAGAAGCTTAATTTACAGACATGTTTGGAACTATTTGGAAAATGCCTGTGGAAGGTCTAGATTTGCCTACTGTTAGAAATGCACACGGAAACAAAGTCTAAAGCCTGATGAAGGACAGATGCCAGAGAACAACATAGGGGGTGAGTGGGAATGTTTGTGTTATCTTTATAATCTGTCTTCCCCTTTCCGGCCCCTCCCCCACCATTACCCAAAGCATGCAAGAATGTGTATAGTTACCTGGAGAACAATCAACTTTTAGTTGGCAAAATTGTTCAGGACTGGAATGCACAACAGAGTGTACAACTTGAAGCTTTTATGAAAAAGAGGAAGCAAGCCTTCCTCTGAAATAATAAAAAGATTTTCCCTTTAAAAAACGATCAGTTTAATCTGTTTGTTAGATTATTGCAAAGTTCCGTAAATTAACTGAGTACAATTCTATTTATAAACTTAGAGGAAGAGAGGAATGTGCATAAGCTCGAAATCTCTGGTCTTTGATGTAAAATCACTGGAGTAAATTTTGGCTGAGTCAAAAATAAATGAGTTCTGAAGAAAAACTAGAGACATATGTTTCATTCCATACTTGGAAGATTTGTCATTTTTTGTCATTCCATTCCCTCTTGCAAATTGCTTCCCAGCCTTTGCAAACAGTACTTAATACAATGTTAAACAGTCATTTAAGTTTCCCTATTCTTTAATAGGGAATGATATTCATTTCCTGTTCAGAAAATATTGCTCACCTCTGGGCATAAGCCCTTGGTTCCTCACCAGGATGAGTTTCTGCTTGTTTCTTCTTCCGGTTCCTCTTCTACTAGAGTATGGATATCATCACGGCTGTACTGCTTTTATTTAGCCATGACAAACATGCTTCTAAAATAAAATAAAATAAAATAAAATAAAATATAAAATTCACCACCCTCCACATCACTTTACTATGTAATGGCTACTATCTCTCTATAGTTTTCTGTATCAGAGCCGCACTGGCAACCCTGTCTTGGTTTCTGATCTGTACTGATGCTGCCGCTGAAGGGCATGTGGAATTCAAAGGTGATTTAATTCCACAAACCTCCTGGTCAAGCTCCTCCGCCTGAAACAGCTTGCTTTTCCAGGGGTTGGTTATTTACTGAAGCCTTATATTTGATATTGCTGAAGTAGGTGATGGCAGTACTTAACCAAAGGCAGCCCATGGGCCAACCATCCAGCAGCTCTTAAGGGCCAAAACAAGGCATTACTTTAAGTCTGAATCTACATCTGTGCCTCAGTTTTACTCTAAAGTAGGTTCAGGGCCCTCCATCCAGGACAGACAAGGGGCTTTTAAGATGAGGATCAGACGCTCTCTACCTACTATAGTGTAAACATGGGGGTAGATGCTAGATACATGTAATACCCTTTGGGTTAGGAGATTGTAGAAGTCAACCCGTCCCCATATGGTTCTTTGGAAGACTCAGAGCAGGGCTTGTTAGAAGCTACAACATAAACGTGTTAGCACATAATTTCAAAGACACTTGTGGTGGCTTAGTAGGACTGGTACTGTTTTCTAGCTGTGCTTTTTTATTTCAGTGTTTTTGCTGAGGCTTCTGATCCACGCTTGCTATACTGTAGTCAGTGTCAAAGACAGTATTTCAGTCACAGTAGATGTGGAAAGCATTGATACATTGTAGAGAGAAAGAAGGGACATGTTGCACTCTTTAAGTAGAGTGATAAGATACCTGAGAAATAACAGGATGGCACTGATGACTTTAAAACTTCAAATAATGTGCAGCAAGAACTAATGGCTGAGGTCAAAGGTCAAGTACTCATAAATGGGCTGCTGTGAATGTAGAACAGCCTCCCTAAAACTGGCGACCTACCAGATGTTTTTGGAATCCAACTCCCACCAGCCCCAGAAAGCTTCACCAACTGTCAAGATTGCTAGGAGTTGTAGTCTAACACTTCCGGAAGCAACCGTATTGTAGAAGGCTCATAGAGAATATCACTTTACATACCAAATAAATGATTTGCATGTGTAAACTGAAGATAATGTTGAATGTTCAGTGTAGCTCTTTCAGTTTCCACCTGCAAAAACTTTTTAATAGCAGGGATAGTTATTGCTATTTGAGTCATGGGGATTATGTTTCAGATTATTAAGAAGATAGACAGAAGTCCAAACAACAAAGTACAGTGGTACCTCGGCTCACGAACGCCTTGGTTCACGAACGAATCAGGTCACAAACAAAAATTTCATTAAAATTTTGACGTGGGTCATGAAATCCACATTGAGTGGTGCCCAAGATCGTGGCCATCTCCCCCCCCCCCCCTGCCCCGAGTGGAGAGATGGCCATGATCACAGTTGCTTTCGTTCAGGGAAGGCGTGTGTGATCACAGGTGCGCTCCTGCAGGAAAGACGGGCGCAGTCTTGGCCATCTACTCGTGGCTGTGCTGTGCTGTGCTGCGCTGCGCTGCGCCCGTCTTTCCTGCAGCAGCGCGGCTCTGATCACGCACGCCTTCCCTGCACAAAAACAACCGCGATTGCGGCCATCTCCCCACCCCACCCCCAAGTAGGGAGATGGCCGCAATCGTGCTGGGGGCAGGGGGGAGATGGCCGAGATCGCGCCCATCTCTCCTTCCCCCAGCAAACTGTTTGTGTCTTCCTCCCCCAGCACGCCCTCGATCACACCCGTCTCTCCGCCCCGCCCCCCAGTGCACAGGGATGACAGGCGTGAGCTCAGTCATGCTGGAGGGAGCGGGGAGATGGCCACGCTCAGGGCTGGTGGGGGGGGGGGGAGATGGCCGCGATCTTAGCTGTTGTTACGTTGCTTCACATTTTTCTGATTTAAAAAATAGTTACAGAACGGATTAACCTGATTTACATTGAACCTTATGGGGAAATTTAACTTGGCTCATGACCAGTTTGGGCCACAACCAGAGTCCTGGAATGGATTAAGTTCATGAGCCAAGGTACCACTGTAGTTAGTTTCCAAAGTAATATCTTGCTACCCGGTTTTTCCTATGTGATTGACCTGATGAAGGACAGTGCCTTTGACTACTTGGAGAAAGTACCATGTGAAATAGTGGATACATGGATGTCATCAGCAATTATTTATTTCCATGATGTGGGAACAGTTGAGCCCCTGCTGTTTCAGCTGGATACTGCCATACTCCTCTACACAAAGGAGGGAACTGGAGGAAGACTAGGCAGGCCAGCAAGGAAGCCTATTAATGATAGACTTTCTTGATAGATCAGGTGATACACTGACTTCCCCACAAAGGAAAACCAGCTAGGTTGGACTTGATTATTGCAATAGCAATCAAGCAATGGATTTCAAACCTCCTTCTGCTTTACCTCTTCCTTGACCCCTAATGTGAAAGTAACCAGATGTATACAGAAAAATGATGGCAAATGACTGTGTTGATCCTGTAAGTGGACCAGGTGTTAGTCTGTTTAGTTCATGGCCTTCGCTGTTTTGTATTTCAGCACCAGACTTTGAGCAGCGTGATCTCATGTGCCTCTCTGATTGCATTCAGCTCGGATTTTACTTGGCCAATAGCTCCTTCTTTGTGGGTTATCCCTCCCTCCTCCGTGAATAGTGGGAGCCCCACCTATTCCTTTTCCAAACATTCTTTTTGAAAATCCAGTTTGTGTAAAGCACTGGTGGGCAGAAAAAAATAGCCAGAATGAGGAAATGTATTTCTCCTTTTTATCTTAGGGTGGGGTGACCTCACCCTTCATAATGGATATCATGACAGAAATTGTGGCAGGGACTTTTTTTTTTTTAAATGCATTCAAGTACATATATTTTTGGTTCAATGCCCCAAAGCTGATGGCTCATTAAGGCTAAAGGACAAAAAGATTGGTATCCAAATGTGATTTTAGCAATACGCTGATAGTATTTGCTCTGCTGCTGAATGTTGCACAAGTCTCAGCATCCAGAGCTTCCTTGTACTCCAGGGCAGAGGCAGGGCACATTACAAATTCCCCAGCTGTTGCAGTGGGTGTGAGCATTTCACATGTTCTTGCTTTGTGAGTGTGAACTGTCCATTTCATTGAACTGCATGGAAAGCTCATGTGTTAGTGCTCCATGCTTACAAGGAATCACCAAGTCAGGGCTTTATTCTCTTTCCACCTGCATTGTGGGTTAGCTGCTGGACTGTTGTGTTTTATGTTGCATGAAAAGCACAAAGTATTATTGCAATTGGTAAGAGAAGAAATTATTTATTATTTATTTAAAACATTTGTATGCCGCCTATTGTGCCACAGCACCTCAGGGCGGCTCACAATTAGGACACACAAAAGGGTGGGGGGATAGGAGGTCTACAGATAATCTGATAAAAAACTTCTGATGTGACCTCCCAGTTAATCTAAGCTTCTGAGATGTGTCAGAATTAATAACAGATTTATTTAGCAACAAAAGAAGTGATTGCCCATCTTTAGCTGAATGAAACATCATGCTTCATAAATCTGACTTTTAAATATTTGCTTCTGAAGTTTTCATCACCAGAGAGCACATTTCTTTGTCACAGGACTTTTCACTTGTTTTCCTATTTATTTATTTTTAATTGTTACACTTATGTCTTAGCCTTCCTTCAAGTCACTCAGGGTCCCAAGTTTAGGATTACTTCTAGCACTAGACTTCAGATCTTCTTTCTCCTCTTCATGTAAAGTCCACCAATAACCAGAGTCTACTTAATGACTTAATAATTAGGTTTGCAAGGGCTACGTTCTGGCTATCAGAAGAGAAGAGATGTACAGGCTTCTGTATGTTGTCCTTTTGGTGTCTACATGGCCCCACAAAATAGATAAACCTGGTGAGGCAAGTCATAAAGTTAAAAGGCTCAGGTCTGAACATTCATTGCAATGAGGAAATCAGGTCTCACTTCTGCCTTTGCAGAGATCTTTTTTTTTCTGCTTATGATTTATACTTCCCTGATTCAAGGGACACGTACAGGATTCTTAGTCATCAAAAAAACCCCAGCATAACAAGTATATAACCCCAGTATATTCCAGAAAGTTAAAAAGCTTCCTTGACATGGGGAGCATCACTACATTTGCTCATGAGTTTTTAAGAGGTTCTTTCTTTCTTTTTGGTCTGTTAGAAACAAGAATGGTGTCTGAATTGAATCTTTGTGAGGTTCCATTTTGCAAGATATAGAAAAAGGTTCTATGTAAATGACTATCTGCTCTGATGAAAATCCTCAATAGAGCCCATTGTTTTTTATATGCTATTATTGGACATGTCTGGATACTAAATGATTTTAAGTACCAGGCTTAAAAATGTCAGTGTTGGATTTCACCCCCTCTCTTTTCACTGGCATAATGGTGCTGCTTTGAATTCAGACATAGAATTTAGTTAAGGAGAGTAAGAGATCTGCAGCTCTGTCCATTATGTCTGTTTCTAATACAGCAGATCACTTTAGGGTTTATAACAGTAACCCTGTTGTCTATAGTTCAGTTAATCTTTTATTGCTGGTTTTGATAAAGTACCATTGTGGGGTAAATTGACTGTGATACCTACTATAGTTCTTAACAACATTTGAACAAAAGATAACTCAAGATGGCTGATAAAGGCCCTCCTCTTGTTTTCTCTGCAGCAACCCTGCCGGGCCCTGCTGCTCTTATGTGATGGATTCTGTTAGCATTTTCTGGACAACTTGGCACATACAGTAAGCAGGCAGAGAGGGAGGAACTGAGATTGCATCTACTGGCCCCAGTCTGTGTATCTTCAGTTGACCTTGTGAACAGGCCCTTTGTATGCATAAAACTATGCATGGTCTACTAAATTCACATTAAGCAAAAAGTCTGTGAACGGTCCATTTACAATGCTAAATTAGCAGTGTAGCCCAGCACCAGGGGACATGATCCCTACCAACAACTATACCCCATACTCCCCTTATACAATAGGTCAAGTGAAATTGCCCCATTGGATCTGTTTCTGAAACAAGGATTTCTGCCTTGAATTTATAAATGGTGAGGTTACTGTGAGGTTTCTTCTCTTAATGTGCAGGTCAGCAATCCCCCCTCAGATTCTTGTTCTGTAGAAAGGAATAAACTCTTCTTCCCCTGTTTATCTGGGGTTATTTATCACTGCACTGTGAAAGTGCAATCTGTATCTTCCTCTTACTCCTATTGTGGTAATATACTGACTGGTTCACATAGTATGACAACCCACCATGAATAACAAGCCATGGTGAGTTGCCATGTCATCAGAATCCAAGCCACCTCCAGTAGAGTGGTTTGTTTGTTTTGCAGTAACAAGCTGCCCTGACAATCCATGGTATGTGTTAGAGATTGTTGAATACAGAATGGGTTGTTGTGTCATCTGAACCTAGGATGCTGATTCTCCTGTGGGTTGACAGAAGTGATGAGCAAACAACTTGGCAAGGCCAAGAAAACACCCCTTGCTGTTCCTAGCAATCTTACTCATATCACCACCAGTGCCAGCAAGTCTATTGATGCTCACACTTTCTACCTCTCTGTATTGATTTGAGAACTCCCTCTTCATCTATCCCATGGGCCCTCTCTGTCCATTGCAAAGATTCTGTGTCATGTTCTGCTGGTGCACACTTGTTCTTATGGGATATTGGCCAGGTAATTGCATATGAACTGAAAAATACAGTCAGCTGTGACTGCAGTGTGGGGGAGTTAGTATTTCCAGAAAAGCTGCTTTTCAAAAGAAGTTGCTGATCTGCCTCTGCAGAATTCTTCAGGGTTTCTTCCCAGAATACAGTTTGGAAGACTGACTTTCCCATTTTTTTTTTTCAAATAATGAGGGAAGAACCAAAATTTCTATTTAAGGTATCAGATTACTATAAAGTTTTGTATGACTATGTTCACACGCACACCTGAAGCAGTACACAAGGCCTTTGCTGGGTAAGCAGCAATGGTAGTAAACTTTATATTCTTTTTCTTTCTTTGAAGTCAGGGCTTGAAATAGATTTTTCCATACTCATACTTCGTGTTCCAGTGGTGTGTCCTTCTCCCCCTACCCACTTCATTCATATTGTGCTTTAGGAATACGAACCACTTACATCTCCCGTTACAGAGATCCTGTAAGAGTTCAGGTTCTGAGCAGCCTCGAAGCTCTGAGAGCAGTATTTGCATACAAATACTGACTTTCAAGCTGCAGTTTGTGTTATTTAAATTGCTCTGTTATTATGTTCCTTATTTATATGTTTTGACACCTGTAACCTCTGTAGAAGATCAGACAAATTCTATGAATGTGCCAAGGTACATGAATCCAAATTCTGCTCCAATGTGAGATTACAAATTCCCATATCGTGAGTCAGGATCTCTTGCTGAGCTGCTCAAGTCTGTTCCTTCCGCCTGCTGCTAAATGTAGTGAAAGCTTTTGGTTCAGGGTTTAAAACAGCAGGGAGGGCTATGTGGAACCTCAGGGCCCCTTCAGTAAAAGTGAAAGGTACAAAGTTCTGATCTAAGCATTAGTTTGCTCTGTGATTCTTACCTGCTCTGCCACATATCAAATAAGTTTGATACCTCAGCTTTTGGCATTCTGTGTACTGAAAACATCTGTGAATGGGTGTTGGCCCTGATGAATTGCCAGTTTGAAATTTCCACATTTACTGGTGTAGGGTGATGTAATTGTGACTATGGCCTGTGGTTTCTTTCCTTGATATATGCCTTGCCCAGTCTCTCAATCTGCCCCCACCTTTTTTCTAGCCTTGCAGTAGCATGTTAGGGTACAACACGCTATGTTAAAGATTTTTCTTGGGTATTGTGAATAAGCAAACAGACTCACTTTGGCCAAAGGCATGGCCCAGTATGCAAGCATGAGGAAGAATATAAATGCAGAGCCATGGGAAAGACCAGATGACTCAAGGTTAGTTCTCTGCTGTGCAACATAAATGCAAACTGTACAACCAGGTTTGCTTTGCAAACAGTGCAGACCTAGCTGTAGTCTGCCTCTTTGCATATTAAATATTTTCAGAAGGTTATACTGTAGTGATGGGTGTGCTTAAATTTCAGTGAGGAACATTCCTTGGATATCTGACAATTTTCTGACTTCTCTAAAGAGGTTCTTACTGGGAAATGCTAGTTGGTGCACTCTCTTTATGTTTAGTAAATATGTACAAAACTGTTATGTTAATAAATGAGTGCTAATCTTGCTTGCTATTTTATTTGCTTTCACTTTTCTCTTTTTTATGATTCATTTTTAAAATGACCTTCCCTGTATTGGACAGGGAAAATTGCTATGGGTTCTTGATTGACTATTATAATATGCAAAAACTGGAAGGGAAGATTTATTTATTCCCTCTGTTATAGATGGTTGAAGTCCAGTGGTAACAGAAGTAATTATTAACTTTGAATGCAAGCTTGTCACTTGGGCAGTAAAAATCCTCCCAGCATAAATTAGTGCTGTAACTGATAACTCCGTAAACCTTATGGCTAAAATGGCTATTTTCTCCTGCACACATATTATTAGTGAGAAACAGAAGGGCAGTTACTACCAAGGCCCCTCTTTACTGTATCATGTTGCCTCTTTTACTACTGAACTTTAGGGGTTGTTTGTCCACCCCACTTTGTCTAGGTCCCCTGAGACAGAGTTTCTCAAAGTTGGCCTTCAGAGGATTTTGCTACGTCTACTGAGTCACAATTTTTCCCATTAACTAGAATGGCTTCACTAAGAGCTAAAGCTCTGATTAAGGACCATAGTTCCTATTTCTTTGTATTAAACTGTTAAGAACAATTAAATCAACTGTTTTTATCTGTTTTGATTTTTAAAGTAGCATTTAATGAGGCCTAAAGTTATTATGCAAAGGGTTAATATGATAATTCACCTAAACAATTATTTTCAAAGAAGAGTGGTATGGGAAGAAAATAATCTTTATGTTTAGGTTTAAAAAGTAGATAATTACAGCTTTTTAGCTATTTCAGTGTAGATTGTTCCCAAACAGAAAGAATTTCATGGCAAGTTAAAAATATCCACATTCCAGAAAAATACTAATGTTTGCAAATGCAGCGTATTCTATGTTGGCAAAACATAGATATTTCTGAAAGTTCAAGTTAATGAATTTTGATTGAGCACAATCAGATGTCAAGTGTTAGAAGCACTGTGAGCCCAGCACTTTCCATAAGGATTGAGTTGACGATTTCAGGTTTCTGGTGTGAGAACAATAAAATTATGCATATTTATTGCCTGCTTCAATAAGGTGTTGTTGCGATGCGAATCTTTTTGGATATTCACTTAAATTATTATGTAATATCATGGAGTGCATGAAAATTTAGACTTTCAGGAAGAAAAATCTGAGGGAAGCACTAGAAGAGGCATGTTCACATGTAAAGTGAAAATTATAGATTTATTTTTTGTATCAAGAGAAATAAATCGGTGTAAAAGATAAAGATCTATATAGACAATGTTGTTTGATGGTGGGCTTCAGGTGTATCTGTCATAGAGATAAAATAGAGCAGGAGAGAAAGGTAACTGGCAGATACAGTGGCTTCTGGCAAATGGTTCACCTGAAGGTGTTCTTTGGACCAGGGTTCTGAAAAAGAGAGCAACCTTGACTGAAACAGGGCAGCTGGAAGATGTGCCAGTGTTGGTGTGCGGTAGCATTGACCTGGTTCATCCTGATGTGATCTTTCATGTGATTCTTAGGAATATAGGGGGCTACCATATGCTGTGTCAGATCATTCTCCCTACCTGAAGACTAGTTCTCTGACAAGAATAGTGAATAAAATAGCAGTTTTCACTCCAAAGCTGAGTTTTTAGCAAAAGTGCATAAATTGTCTTTCCACATGACAACACTTGGAACTATGTCAGTCAGCCTTTGTCCCCACCTTGTTGGACTGCAGCTTCATCGTGATAAGATTATCCCACTGGGGATGATGGAGGTTGCTGTTCAGCACTGCCTGTTTGGGAAAGGCTGATACAACTCATGAATGTAAGATGTAGTGAAAGAAACTTTCAGTCCAACTATACCTTAAATACATGATTTGTCTAGACTTCTCTCACTGATGCAGAAAGGCCTAGTAGCCAGCAAGCTGAAAGAAATGAAAAATACGTGGTCTGTATTCTGTATCCAAACTTCCTCCTTAAGCATTCTGCCGCTCTTGCAGCTATGACAGTATGGGAGCTTACACCCATATTCCTGTCAATGAGGAAATTGCATTTTTAGCATCTGGCACTGTTGTGACCTCTGTTTTGGCATGATATATTTCCTAACAAATCAGAATTTGAGTTCAGTGCTAAGGATACTGGAATGACTTCTATGCCTGAAAAATAGCTTGGCATGATTCACTATGGATTAATAACTTTAGTTACTATAAATAGTCAGATTCTCTTCTAAAAAATGTTCTCAAGTGACTTCTTTCAGTTTAATCTGCCAAAGGAAAAAAGGCTACTACACAGTGTGATATTTTGCCAAGTGGTACCTGTGTAAGAGTAGCTTAACAGAAGTGAGAGAGCAGCCAAGCTAAATTGAATTTCAAACTAAGATTCATTCATGTGCAAATACGCAATTTGTTTGCCTTGTCTCACCTCACCATTACATTTCTTTTAAGACCTCTCCTTTCTCTTTCTCCTCCTCCTCCTCCTCCTCCTTTCTGTATTCTTGTCTGCTTACCACTTCTGGACTTGTTTCCTCTATTTTTTCAAGTCACAACTTACACAGAGTGAGTCCCTTTGAAGTTCCATTCATTTCATGCATGCATTCTAAAGAAATATTTAACTTTCTCACTAGAATTGGCAGGGCTTTAAAAAATTGAAGGGAATTACGATCAAGACATTTTGTTAGCTTTAAGGGTTGTCAGATTATACTTTAACATTTATTGTGCTCATGCTGCTTCCTCTGTGTGTGCACCCTAGCCTCTTCCTGGAAATCAAGGAACAAACTTTGCACATGCCTAGTTGGGTGGGCACATTTATTTCTTAGCTTTTTAATGAAAGCTTTTATTGTCATGGGAAGCTTTTCAATGCTTCCTCCAAGATCTTGCACTCTGGCAAAAAACAAAATAAAACAAAAAAACTGGCTAAGTTTCATACTCAAACAGCAGATAGTTTGCTATCTCCAGCACAGCAACCACTACTGAGCTGTGATTTCAATTTTGCTTCCAAGGTTTTTCATTAAAGAGAGACTGTTCAGAGAGTTGCTTAATGGTTGGATCCTTGGAGTTGGATCCTTCTTGTGGCAACTTCTTTTGGCCTTTTCTGTGGCATTCTTGCAGTACATTTCCCTTTTCCATGCTCACTTCTCCTCACATTGAAGAAGTTGATGGTGATAGCAAAAATAGACCAGCTAAGGTGGCAGCGGCCAAGAACCTCCTATGCCTGTTCTGGCAGTGTATGTATGTATTTTGTTAACTGCTCCCTAGACTTTACTGACAAGGTTGGTGATGAATACTTGAAACTTCTTTCCATATTTTAATGTTGTTGTTATACTTACAGTGTTGCTTGGACCATCTTCCCTTGAAACCATACATAAAATAAGAGTGTGTGTGTATCTCTGTCTATGTAGTGATAGATAGTTTCTGCACACAATCACATGCTCATGATGTTTGAAACTGGTAAAAATCTAATGTTGCATAGTTCTCTGAGATTCTAAACCAGCCATACGGTCAACCAAAAGTACTTTGCTAAATTCAAATCTGCCTTAACTGGTATTTGGCTGCCTCACAGAATAAGTCAGAGAGGCTCAGATTCTTTAGCATCATGCAACATGCTTTCCGTTCCAAGTGCTTTGTGAAATTGTGAGTAAGTTATTTAGAGTTCACGGAAAGGCCAAAGCATAAAATTCTACCAGAAGTGAGATTCTCTCTCTCTCTCTCTCTCTCTCTCTCTCTCTCTCTCTCTCTCTCTCTCCCCCTCTCTCTCCCCCTCTCTCCCCCTCTCTCTCCCTCTCTCCCTGCTCCACCCTCATCTTCCCAGTTTTCATTTGGGATTTTATAACATTTTCTCAATTTTGCTTATGCTCTCCAAAGTGAAATGCTGAACTTCTGTAAAGACAGAGATGAAACTCAATGGTTCAATCATTACACATGGGTCACTGGGGATGTGTTTTAATCACGTACAAAGCAAAGATTGTGCTTTGGCTGCTATGGGAGAGAAACGTTAGAAATCAATTCAAGTTTACAGCTGACTAACTCTAAGTCCATTCTGGTGTTAAAAGAAGTCTGTAGATTCATAAGTCTGTAGGTCTTCAGTTTCTCAGAGTAGATGGATCTGGCTACAAGAATTAGCTTTCTGTAGCAGTCATCCTTTATCTTGTAGTTCAGTCTTTCTCCTAATAGACTTTTTAATAGAATGACATGGGGCAGGGAGCATGCCCATTGCATTACCCATTCCGTATGCTCTTACATCTCAAAATATAAAACTTACAAAATGTCTGTTTTCTCTAATGCATTCTGTTGGGTAGCAGCTAAGTGGAAGCACAGACTTCCATTCAGAGAATAGATCCCCCCCACCACACACACACACACACATTGCAATGAAATGCTGAAACATTACTGTAAATGCCAAGAGTGGCTCTTTCCATTTTTGATGACCTGTTATTGTGTTTCTCTGTGTTTAAATGCACTGAATGCACAAGTGCTATAAGACATTGCACATCATAGCAGCATCATGTTCATCGAACAATTCTAAAAATCCGTCAAGACATACTTCAAGTCTGACTTTTTTCGGAGTGGCTCCCCAATCTTGTCTGAAGGGAAATAATGGGTAGCTCTGATTGCCATTGTGCCTGGAGTGCTTTTGACAGACTAATCAGAAGAACAGAATAGCCTGCTTAGAGGAACTTGGAAGTTATGCTTATGTTACTGTTTTGCGGGATTTAAAAACATTTAGGTGGCTGTTGCGCAGTGGGGCATCTCTCTCAAATATCTACATTGGAGAAGAGGGGCTGACATGGAAGATGAAGGAGAGAGGATAAAAGGAATATGTCCTCCATACTTCTTAGTGCCACCCTTTCAAACAAGTTCAGAAGATGCAGTAGTCCACAGAACTTCGACTAGTCCAGCTGACCCCTGGTATTTGTACAAGTCATCTGTTGACCAGCTTTAGTAAAGCTTAACTGCCTTGAGGAAGTTCTTGCTTACCACATGTGACTAGGCAAAGTATGTAAGAAAATAAGCTAACTTGTTTCATATAAAACTCAAAATTTTATTTATGCTAGATCAAGGAAGAGGACTTTCCAGCCTATGGAGTTGTGTGTCCCCCACCCCACAGCTCTTGCTACCAACTCTAGAAAGAGGATTGCCTCTCTCTGGCGCAGGACAGTCACATGGAGCAATGAATGAAGAAGGAAACTCCTATGATTCTGGGAGTGGGGTTTTGGACATGCATCCTGATGTCTTCTCTCCTCTGAGGGTGGCTTGAAAGGCTACTGGGGCCTGGGGTCAAAATACTTCCCTACTCCTCTTATAAGTATTTTGTTGTTCTTGTGTTCCCCAGAGGCGATTGCCATGAGCATACATTGTGATTTTTTATTTTTTTATTTTATTTTTTTTGGTGGTGCAAGGTGAAACTTTTCTTTGGTGGTGGTATGTGTTATCAAGTCATTTCCAGCTTGTGGCAACCCTATGAATGAATGCTTTCCAAAATGTCCTGTCCTTGACAGCCCTGTTCAGCTCTTGCTTACTCCATGCTGTAGGTTCCTTTATAATTGGTCTTCCTCTTCTTCTCCCCTCAACTTTCCCTAGCTTGATTGTCTTTTCCAATGAGTCTCGACTTCTCATGATGTGCTCAAAGTATGACAGCCTCAATTTTATCCGTTTTACTTCCACAGGAAGCTCTGGCTTGATCTGATCTAGGACCCGCTTGTTTGTCTTTGTGTCAGTCCTGGTTATTCACAAAGGTCTTCTCCAGCACCATGTTTTCAATGCATTAATTTTGTTCCTGCCAGCTTTCTTACTATACAGCTTTGGTCCCCATACATGGTGATCCGGAATACAATAGTATTGATTATCTTGGCTTGGTCTCCAGTGGAATATCCTTACACTTGATGATCTTTTCTAGTTCGATCATTGCTGCCCTTGCAAATCTCAGTTTTCTTCCAGTTCCTTGGCTGCAGGCTCCCTTCAAACTGATGACTGAACTAAGGAGCAAACTCTTTCAGAATTTCCATGTCTTTATTGTCAACCGTAAAGTTGTGTAATTCTCTGCAGTCATGATTTGCATTTTCTTAGTATTCAGCTGCATTCATGGTTTTGTGCATTTTTCTTTCTCTTTCATCAGGAGTCATTTCAAATCACCTCTGCTTTCTGCTAGTAAGTTAGTATCATCTGAGTATCTTAAATTATTGTGTTTTCCACCAATTTTCACCCCTTCCTCTGATTCTAGCCCAGCTTTCCATATAATATGGTGTACAGATTGAACAGGTAAATAGATAAAACACACACCTTGGTAGTAACTGCCCTTCTGTTTCACACTAACAATATATGTGCAGGAGAAAACAGCCATTTTAGTCATAAGGTTTAAGGAGTTATCAGTTCTAATGGTAGCTTCATGTCCATGATAGAGGTTGCACATCAAGATAATCTGTAGCTTCTTGTAATCCACATAGTCAAAGGCTTTGCTGTAGTCTGAAAAGCATAGACTGATCTTCTGAAATTCTTTGGTCCCCTCCAGTGGCCAACCTGTATTTGCGTTATGATTCTGAGTGACTCTTCCTTTTCAGAATCCCACCTGAATGTCAGACATTTATCACTCTATCTAGAATAATATTTTTTGTTACAACACCTTGAACTACCTTTCAAAGAATAATATTCTTTGTTGCAACACCTTCCCCATGCACACTTTGTTTGCATGGGAAATTAGTGTAGTGGTCCCATGGTTATTGCACTGTTTTGCATCCTCTTCTTGGGGAACATATGTTGAATGTTTCCAGTCAGTGGGTCATTGTTTTGTTTTCCATAGTTATAGGCATCTTTTTGTTAGAACTTGGATTGAATCAGTCTGTGCAGCTTGGAATAGTTCTCTTGGTACCCTAAGTACTTTGGGTGCGTTATTCCTTCCAAGTGCTTTCAGAGCATCTTTTGCCTCACACTAATATTGTGGGCTGTTCCTCATAGGATTCCCTTTGAGAGAGTCTGTCATCCTTTCACCTATATAGTTATTGTGCGTATTGTTTCCACCTTCTGTTTATTTTCTCAGTATGTCTCCCATTTGTCTTTCAGCATTCCTACTTCTTGGGTCTTCTAGAATAGCTCCCTTACCTTTTCTCATTTGTTGTTCTGTTCTATTTCTTTGCACTGGTCATTGTAATAGTTTTTTTTGTCTCTAGTCTCTGAAAAGGATTCTGACCCTATATCTGTCAGCTTTTGCTTCTGCTTCTTGCCTTTTTACTTTTTTGTGTTAATATTTTAATTTTCAACAGAAATTATTCATTAACTACTTGGCAATGTAGCTTATCTGCCATGAGATACAATTTTAAAACAGTAAAAGATCCCAATCAGCTCCTGCAATCCTTTCTGGTTCCTCAGTATGATTCTTGCACTATGCCATCAATAAGAATGCCTAACGGTATTGCCATGATGTGGCCCTTTTATGCCATAATTGGAAACATGGCATTAGTAGCTGCTCTGCAAATGTATTTCATGAACATGAGGATATAACTGTCATTAGCCCAGTATATAAACCAGGAATTTTGACAAGCCCACAAAGCTGACCTTGGAGGGTGCGAGCTGTTGCTATTGCTATTGGCACTGAAGCTGTTGTTCAAACTAGAGTCTGACACTTACAGTAAAGATGAAAGAGTTTCATCGGCACAGAATTTGCTTTTTCAGTGATGTTGGCAGGGAACTTTTTCATAATACTATTTGGATCAGAATTGTACGTGTAGGAGAATGTATTCATTAAGACAGTAGTTGTGCAAGTTTTCCGCTGGTTCCATTGCATAAGTGGGACACACTTTATGGCACATTGCTTATCATAAATAGGCACTCCTTAGTGCTGTACTCTCCCCTTGCCTGGAATGGCACCGCTTTATTTTTGATATGAATAGGAGTAGGAAGGTGACCACAATCATTAACTCTGTTATTCCTGTACATCAAATTTTCTTGCTAGGTACTTCCATTTATTGAATTGCAAAATGTCAATTGTGACATGCCTCTTGCCATTCCAAATTGTATGGCACATACATTCAGTAAATAGTGAACTGATGACTGCATTGAGTTTTGCTATGTATTAACGGGAATATTCTTCTTAAAAGACTAAATATATTCATCCAGAGATGATCTAGCAATCAGTTAAGATGCTAAGGTTACTGTAAAGTAGAATTCTTCTCTAAGTGGTTAAAAGAAATGTAACAGTTCTTTGTTGGTTAGAGTGTGTTTTTATACTTCCCAGTAGTCAAAGCTTGCTGGGCAGATCATAAAATGAAGATTTTTTTGAAAATAAAATACACCATTTTAATTAATACATGTAAAATCTAAAACATATTAAAACAGATACAGATTGTTTTGTTTGTTTGTTTATTACTTTTCTATACTGCTCAAAAGTTGAAGAGCAGAATAGGGTGGAACCAACAGAAGGAAGTAGTGCAGGGATCTCAAAAGCACTAACCCATTTTAAAACCAAAAGACTGAAAGAGTGAAATGTCTCAGGGAATAAAATATGGTACTGGAAAGACCAAAATGAAGGCACCAGGTGAGCCTCTTTGAGAAGGCTATTTGATAACTTGGGTACCACGATTGAAAAGCCTCCTTCTCTGGTAGGCTTCACTTTCTATTTCCTTTAGTATATAAACCTGAACCAACAGCTGCTGTTCAGGGACTAGGAATTCAAATGTTGGCTCATCCTGTTTGTTTGGTTGTTAGGTTTCTTGTTTAGTTGTTGGGAAAGTCTGTTAGGAACATAAGAAGTATTGTACTAGATCAGGGCAAAGTGCAGCTACCCTGAAGCAACTTGTCAGGTGTCCTAGGGAAGCTTACAAAATGCAGTATCTTGAGTCCTTGTGGTGGGTCACTAGCATAAGATCATCTGATGTATCCCACATACTGCCACAACATGATTCTTAACGCTTACGGCATATAGTTGCTAATGAAGTTTTCCCACTTGGATGCATCTAATGGTATTTTATGCTGGTAATCACCACAACACTGTTTAGGAATAAAATCCTACAGTTAATTAAGCGGTGCACACTTGAAAGTTGCACTCTAGAGCTGAGGTTTTAAATTCAAATATGGAATAATGTCTGTAAAAGTAGAGCTATGGCTTCTCCTATTTTAATTTGGTCTGACATGCTGCTTTGGGTACTGAGTACTGCTCAACCCTTATGTTTCATTAGGAATAGTCTGTTGTTGTTGTTGTTGCTGTGCATTCATATGTCTCCTTTTTTCCTCTTGTGATGAACCCAAGGCAGCTTACATAGCTCCATTTTATTCTAGCAACGGTGTGGACTGGGTGAGAGTCCATGTAGTTAAGAGCATGGGACTGGGGCTCTGGAGGTCCAGGTTCTACCCCCACTCAGCCATGAAGCTCACAGGGTTGGGCTTGGGTTTGGGGTTAGACATTGCATATTCGTAGCTCCGCCTGCGCCACAGCTCAACCTACCTCACCTATCCTAGTGTTGTGAGGATAAGATTGAGAGGAGGGGGAGAATCATGTAAGCTGTCTTGAATACTGTGAAGGCAAACAAGGTGGGGTATAAATATAGCAAGTAAATAGATGTGTGTTGGGCTGACAGTGTGTGACAAGCCCAAAGTCACCCAGTGATCTTCATGGCTGAATGAGGACTAGAATAGAACTGGATCCCCAGGTCAACACTGTAACCACTATACCACACATTTGCATCTGAATAGTCTCCTACATCTGAACTATTCTTAAGTACTTCTGTAAATAATGTTTTTTCATTCACTGCTAGCTTAATATTACCTTTAGCAGGTTTTCTGCCATTTCTAAGCATCATCTACACAATCATCAGAATTACATGATGCAGCTCTATGTGAACTGTGTCTAAATTGCTTCATTCTGCAAGTGGTAATCATGTCTTTGAATGTTCTATTTTATTACGAAAAAATAAAGCCATCTCCCTCTGCACAGAAAACTATAACATCATGTTCTCTAGTCTAGATCATTCTCTTTTCTTTTCCCTTTACTTGCTTGTTTTCTGTGTGCAGCTGGTTTGTTGGATTGGAAGAATATTCTTATGTTCCCACTGCAGACTAGAGGTGCCATGGCTCATCAAAAGCATCATCATTTGATTCTGCTGATTGTGTAACTGCCTTCAGAACATTGGCTTTACATCTTGATTGTCTTATAGAATTCTATCTGCCCCAATATCATCTTGAAATCAGGCCTACAATGAATGGTCAGCAAAAATGGGGTTGTCTTATTTCCATCGCCATTATGCCCTAATTTCTGTTAAGCCAAATGATATGTAGGAACTTGGGAGGATGCAAGAATCAGTTTTCTAGAACAGTTATTCTGCAAGATCCAACACATACCACAAGGCACATTCTGTCTGTAATAAATCCTTTTTTCCCACAATAGTGTCTGCCAGCTGTGTTCATCCCCCCATCCCAGTTTAATTCGAAGCATGTGTTCTTGCTTATATGGCCCCTTTCCCACTCCAGTGTTTCTAGTTCAGCAGTGGTGATCCTCTCTGAAGTGAAATGTCCCCCCACCAACATTCCCTGAACTGGAGAGGACAAGGTTGAATATAGAAGCAGTAAATTCCCTGCTGTAGTTCCTTCTAGGTTAGATCCGCCGAATGTTGGCTTTGCTGAAGGCTTCCAGTTGTAGACTTAAATATATAAATCCTTTGGCTGAGGTCCTGGCTAGCTGAAAATCAGTGAGAAATTGCCTAGTCACCTCAGTGAAATTTCACCCTTGACACGTAGCTTCACTCATAGGAAGCCAGATTCTGCTTTGCTACGCGCGCACGCACACACGCATAGAGTGGTTACCTACAATAAAGGGACTTATGCTATATCTGGTCCTGAGGCTTGATTTTCAAGATCCATTAAATTTCACAGAAGCTTGAATGGTCAGGGTAGCTGAGAGGATGGGGAGCAGAAAGGAGCTATTGTGAAGAAACAGTGTCTGTTTGAGGGATCTACAGGTTGTGTGAGACTAGACTGCAGATGGCCTTAGTTAAGGAACATGAGGTGGCATTAGCTCTTGAGTTGCTTTGTGTCACCTGGCCATGATGCTGCACTGCTTTTTCAAGAGAGGGGTGAGAGGAGCTCTTCACAACACAAAAGGGATTTTTAGGATAAGAATTCCATTGTAGCAGATATAGAAATAACATTTACAAGCATGGATGTCAACCACAGTCTGCCTGTGCCCTTTTCCCTCATGGAGGAGTGTTCTTGATGGAGTTTAAGAATAGCCAGCAGAGCCTACAAATCTGACTGTATTTGGTGTTAATGTCTTTGCTAGTTTGTTTTTAATTAGGTATATCCTTCCACAAACTTTTCAGGACCAGGCATATTTAGATACTTAGTTTTTTTAGAAATCTCATCACTGCAGTAACATTTATGTATGGCAGAAGCCAGAGTAATGAAGTGAAAAGTTTCATAAAGTAAGGAAATGAAAAGCCACAAGAAGAGGTTTTTGCTGTTGTTCATATCCCTTGATGAAACTTTGACATTTCTTTCTATCTTGTTTTGAAAGCAATTGTCAGTTGCTTAGGGGATGCTTGTTAATGCTGACAAAATGGATTATCTGTGTTTTCCAGAAGTGATGCAGTTGCAATCATATATAAACGTTTAAACATTTGTATGTGTGGGAGGGTAGGGGAAAACCCAGTCATAAACAAATATTGCTAACCATTCTGGGCAGGAAACTACTGATTTACTGTAGATGTCCATGTAGACAGCATGGCATAATTTGAGTGAACAATCTTAGCTAGTGCTGTTGCTTGCAGTGTAACTGGACAGTTTTTTCTACACCGGGGGTGATCAGGTTGTCCCAGCAAAATAGCTGCACTCACACATAATGCTAAACCATGTGGTGCGGTTACCTAACTGGTTGTTGGAGTCAGACAATTTGTGGTTTCCATGCTTGCATGGTTTCCACCCTCCTGCATCATTCCATATAATGCAGCAGCTATTTCATCAGCCCCCGCAGTTGATATTCAACCCCAGGATGCACTGCTTCTGCCTATGTTGCCTGCCTCTCCCTCATTGGTCTGCACACTGCCCTGGACGTGTCCTCAGTTCCTGGTTGTTGCTTTTCCTCCCTGCTCGGCCAAGGCAACCTCTTACTCACTAGAGTAGCACTGTTTGTTGGGAGTAGCAGTAGAGTAGCACCTCCCTCTGCTGCCATGCTCTGTGCCAGTGTACAAGCATACCCTCTACACCTCCTCCCTGCTGCTTCCCTGCGGCAGATGTGTCCACACTCTCCTGTGCACAGGACTCACACACACCTGAAGCCAGGCACATGGAGGACATTTGCACAGGCAGAGTACCCCTTCCCCACCCCCTCACCTCTGCAGCCACAGCCAGTGTCATCTGGTGCCCTCCCCACACCTCTGCCTGCACTGTCTTGTGTGGAGGCAGCTCTCCCCGGCAGCCCCGGCTCCCACACCATGGTGCACCATGAGGGGCTGTATCTGGTGCAGCTCCACCCCCTCTCCACCCTTCCCCACAGCCAGCCCTTCTCACAAGAATCACACCACTGCTGCAAATAATTCTTTATTTCTTCAGTCTCATGGGGACTCAGGTGTAGGGAAAGGGTAGCCATGCCGGAGAAGAGCAGGCCAGATGTCAATAAATCTAGTGGACTCTTCAGCTGGTGCATGAGCTCCACTGCTCTGAAGCCATGCCCACGTACTATCCCCCACCTCGACAGCACCACCTCCCATGCTAGCAGGCTTCCAGCCATTCGATGCAGATGCCCTACTTCTGCCATTCACCACACCTAGCAGTGCACACCCACTCGCCGCATGACATCAGCCCACACATCCGCTTGCATAGCTAGCTTGCAGCAATGCACTCCTGGCAGGGAGGAGTGGGGGAAAGAGCCTGCGCCTTGGCCCCATCCATCACTCTCCATCTCTATACAGGGTAGGCAGGAAGCCCAGAGGGGCACTCTGAAATGCCTACTGCTGAGGAAGTAGGTTGACATCCATGTTGGAGGCAGTACCGATAGAACTTCTGTGGGTAGTTCTCCCAGATCCACTGGGAAGTTGCAGGATGTATCTCCTGTGCCTCACGAAAGTAGAGGGAAGGCAGAGGCAGGGCAGAGTAGCGAATTGGAGTGTGCCCGGAGCTGACACTTCTGTTTCTAGGCAGATCTGGCAAATGTAAAACGCAGGCAGGAAAGTATCTCCAAGCAGTGACCACTCTTTCCACCTGGTTCTATAGTATATCAGAATGCATGCAGGTCATGTTTCATGTTTGAGAGCCAGTGTGGTGTAGTGGTTAGGAGCACGGGACTGGGACTCAGTCTTATCTATAAGCCTAGATTTTTACTTTTCTGAATAGTACTTTGTCTAATTGATGTGAGAATAATATAAGAATTAGAGGATTTAACTTCCATACAGACTCCTAATGTGTAGCAAAATTTGAACATACTGCCAGGACATGACCAAAGATAAGAGCAAATTTGATGGCATGTATCATGTTGTAAAGAAGAAGACTAAACACTATTAAAGTAACAAGAGCACAACCTTGAGTACTTAAGCAGGAAAGACTGGCAACTGAGCAGGACTGTGGAGAAGGGCTATGTGTAACTCACTGCTTATTGAACCTCTATTTCTTTGGACAAAACTGAAACTAGCTTGTGGAAATTTGTAACACTTAGTGTCTGCATGTGACTCAGATTTCTTCTGTCTGTTCTAGACTATAGAGAGAGAACGCACGTTCTACAATTGCAGTTCCTGAACTTTCTTTACTAAGAGCAGTTGTTATTTTTCTCTGTGATTTCCAGGTTCTGACACAGAAGTGAAACTGCTGGCTCATTGCTTTTTTGTTGTTTCTCAAGCCCTCAAGTACTGGCAGTGTTAAGACTCTGCTTCAGTGGGTTCTTGCTTCACACTTTAAGGGTCCAGACTCACTGTTTGAAGGAAGATTGCAGAGATATGGACAAGTGTTTTCTTGTATTTTTCATTGCCTGAAAAAACCCAAAACATAATCAGGAACATTTCATGAGTTTCATTTTCCAATATGGTAAAGTGTGTGCCTTTAGGAAAAGAAGTGAATGCATTTCTTTTGCAGGATGGTTGCCATATTATTATTAAACTATTCAATTCCATGCTTCTTGAGTACAGAGTAGCCCTTAGTAGTATTCCTAGCCTTGTAGGCATCGTTGCAAAATTCTCTTAGATTTCTGAGGTCAGGATTGCATTCATATAATTACTACTTTTACTTCAGGTTTTTCTGGCTTTTCTTCCTTATTCTTAATTGGTAAGGGGCACAATTAACCTTTTAATAACCTGAAGTATTTTGCACAAACATTCTTTTTATCACTATATTCCGTTCTGAACTGTGTGCACATATATCTTTTTTCTTGTTGCTATTGTTAATTGTTTGTTCTAAATTACAGTCATGTAAGATTTTTAACCAAAAGTTGTTCTAGCTAGAGATGAATGAGAACTTCATCTCAGTTCAGTTTTGATAAAAATGTAATAAAATTGGCAAAATTCCTCATATTTGGGGAAAGAAGAACTTGACATTTAAAAAATATGAATACAGGAAAGAGTGAAACTGAAAAATCCCCTACTCCTAGTCCGAACATAAGATATTTAAATATAACACAATGTATAATGTATTTAAATGCAATAAAAATCAGTGAAAAGCAAAAGTGACCAACCAAACTAATGTCCTGCTTGTGAGTTTCCGAAGGTCATCTGCTTGACCACTGTGTAAACAGAATGCAAGACTGGATATACCCTTGGTCTGATCCAACATGGCACTTCTTGTATTCTTACCTTATGTAACTTGACCTGCCTTCTGCCAAGGAGAATACCGCCTTATTGCCAGAGTTGATGTCAGCTTCAACACTCAGCCTAGTTTGCTCAGTATATGGAACAGGAAGGAGGTAGAAAAGTTTACAGAGCAGAAGGCACCACTCCATTGAAGTATAATTTCAAGGGGCTGGAGAAACTCCTCTGTGAGGAAAGATGACAACAGCTGAGATTGTTCAGGTTGGAAAAAAGACAAGTGAGCAATAGAGATGTACAAAATGATGCCAGTTGTGAAGAAAAAGGACAGGAAGACACTTGTATCCTTTTCCAATAATACTAGAACTCCAGGAAATTCATGCAGGTGTGATAGTAGGATTGAACTGTTGCACTCAGATTGTAAAATTCAGGAGCAGAAACAGAGTTGCCCAAAGGAATGCCTGAAGGGAGTTGGTGCAATGCTGATGCTAAAGGTGAACCTTTGTGTCAGTTGGTGGGCAAAAAACAGAAAACCTGTCTCGACTATTAAGCTTTTTAGGGAGTCTCCAGAGATACTCTTTGTAGCTTTAACATTCAAAAACTGTGCATCTATTCTGTGCATCACAAGAGAAGGTTTCTGGTAAGAAAAATGAAGATCTGAGTAAACACTGAACGTTGTCTGGGCTCTTTGTAAAATTCTGTGAAGGAGGCAAGGCATTTGCACAATAAGCTGCTCATCTGAAGGCACCCTTGGTTCCGTTACAGCATGTATTTGTTGTTTTACTGTGGCATCTAGTGGGTTGCCCGCAGTATTACAAAATATTCAATGCAGCAAAATCTTTCACTTTCAAGTGTCCTGATTTCATATGTCCCTTGATAATTTTGAGTAATATCCTCTTAACTTATTTTACTGAACTATACAGTATACACAGATGTCTTGACAAAAACATCTAACTACGTACGTCATTATAATAGAAAGATATAAATCCCTTTTTTGGGCAAGGTGTTGGAACGGGTGGTGGCGGGACAACTTCAAGCTCTCTTGGATGAAATTATCTGGACCCATTTCATTCTGGCTTCAGACCCGGGTACGGTACTGAATCTGCCTTGGTCGCCCTGTATGATGACCTGTGCAGGGAGAAGGACGGGGGAGTGTGTCCCTGTTGGTTCTCCTGGACCTCTCAGTGGCTTTCGATACCATCGACCATGGTATCCTCCTGGATAGGCTGGCGGGATTGGGAGTAGGAGGCACTGCTTGGCAGTGGTTCCACTCCTACCTTGACAGCCGATTCCAGAAGGTAGTGCTGGGGGACTTTGGCTCTGTGCCATGGCAACATGGCAGGGTTCCATTTTGTCCCATTTGCTATTTAATATCAACATGAAACCACTGGGAGAGGTCATCAGGAGGTGTGGGCTGCGGAATCATCAGTACGCTGATGATACCCAGCTCTACCTCTCATTTTCCACCAATCCAGGTGAGGCAGTGGCTGTACTGAATCAGTGCCTGGCCAAGGTAATGGGCTGGATGAGGGCCAATAAACTGAAGCTCAATCCAGACAAGACGGAGGTTCTGTTGGTGGGTGATTTGAGCTCCTGGGTAGGTGACTTGGGCCTTGCCCTGGAGGGGGTTGCACTCCCTCTGAAAAACAGGGTCCGCAGCTTGGGAGTGCTCCTCGACCCAGAGCTGTCCTTGGAAGCTCAAGTGAAAGCGGTGGCGAGGAGCACTTTCCTTCAGCTTCAGCTGATCCATCAGCTGTGTCCCTATCTGGAGGAAGATTGCCTAGCAACAGTAACACACGCATTGGTTACTTCCTGGTTGGATTTCTGTAACGCTCTTTACGTGGGGCTGCCCTTGAAGACAGTCTGGATACTTCAGATGGTTCAAAATAGAGCTGCCAGGATGCTGTCAGGGACTGGGCATTATTCTCATGTAGCTCCAGTCCTCTACCAGCTCCATTGGCTTCCCATCAAAGTCCGGGCTCAATTCAAGGTGCTGGTTATTACCTATAAAGCCCTAAACAGCTTGGGACCAGGATATCTAAAGGAATGCCTTTTTCCCTATTTGTGAAAGATATTAGGAGACAGAGTACCTGGAGGGGAGGGCCTTCTCTGTGGTGGCGCCCCATCTATGGAATGCGCTCCCCAGAGAGGTCCGCCTGGAGCCGTCATTATATGTAAGTTTTAATATTGAATTGTATTATTGTATTTTATTAATTGCAGCCAGAGTGGGTCATCAATTTATTTATCCTGTTAGCCATCCAGAGACGTTTGTAATTGGACGGCATACAAATTTTATAAATAAATAAATCATGAAGCTTTTCATTGTGAAATAAAGCCAAGCAACTCCAGACGAGCAAAAATTAAAACAAATGTAGAGAGAGGAAAAAAAGAGATTTTATCTGTATTTTTAATTCACAGGCAATGTTTAGAAAAAATAAAGCATTGTTGAAAATAAATATCTGGATCTTTCAATATTTTAAAAAGAAGTGTTATTTTAATAAACTGGAATTCCTATATCAAAAGTAGTGGGAACAGTGAAAGGATCCGTTTGTGGACTAGCAGTTTTGGGCTTTCCCATTTGGAAGGTGTTTTTGGTTCCATGATGTCCACCTGTCCCTTGCATGTATCACATTGTTTCTAGTAAAAAATATAAAGAAGATTGGGAAAGCAGGGGGCCCTTATTCATGTCCAGAGGTCCAGACTGAACCAGAAGTGAGAAAAGATTTGGATCCGATATCAAATAGAACCACCTTGTATTTTGGAACTCATGACTGTCACTAGTTTAGGATGTATTAAATCTTCATAAAAGACATTTATTTCTTCCGTCATTAAGAAAAACATGCCAGATTCGACATCTACTGTCTGTAGCCATAATCAGGTAGCCTGAACCTGAACGCTGGAGGAGAGGGAGCATTTCAGCTACTCCTCTTCTCTTGTCCTCAATTCACAGAGGGCAACACTTTGAAGAGGAAAAGCTCCTGCCTCCCAGGAGGACACAAGTCTGAATGCTGGAAAAATGGGGTGCTGGACTGTGCAGAGAACCTCCATGGGTATAGGAGGCTGTGCTCTTCAGATTGCCCTCCATGAGTCAAGGAGCTTGAATGTGACATTGCAGGAAGATGGGGCTGGAGCACTTCATCTCCACATGCATTTTATTTTTTAGGTCCAGAAGGCCTGAATAGGCTACAGTAGATTTTGACTCTGAGATGCAGGTTTTCTAAGCTTAGACATTATCTTGTTAGCTAGGGCTGGGCAATCCTCCACAATTGCGTGTCTGTAGAAATAGAAACAATAACTATTTTAAAGGATGATTTTTGAGGAAGTATAAAATAAAGCATTTTATGTCTTTTAGATGCTGTTGGTGTAGTTGCTGTTAACAAATCTGGCAACTTAAGTGCTTCCACAGGAGGGTTCCTAGCCCAAACAAAGGCATTGAGCAATTATTCTACCTTTTCTTCCTTAACAGATCTTTTTCTGGCAAGGAAAAAATGTAAGGGAAAGCAGTGAGAAACTACAGGAAGGCTACAAATTGAAGACAATATCTGGGCCATCTGTAAAGTTTTGTGAGCTAGGCAACCTTATCTGGAAGCCCCAGTAAGGATGAACTTTGTAACAGGATGTTCCTTCAGATGGGGCATTTAACAGTGCAATCTTCCTGTCACCTTCACAGAAATTTACAGGGGATTCAGATGCTGTCATCTGTCAGTAATCCTCCATGTTTCCCACTACTTCATCCTTTTTCATACCTGTTAATGGGGGGAAATGAGGTGATTGCACAACACTTGCTCACTGGCAGTGCTAGGACCCTTTTATTCGGAAGCACACACTTTAACAAAGGTCTACAAGCCTCTCCCTGGTTAAAAGTATTATACTTTAAAGAAAAAAAAATAAAATTGGAGGAAACACCAAGAGATGATGTCTCCAGGCCCACTGGTGTGCTTGAGCAACACATTGGAACTCTAACCAAATAAAGTGTCTTTGTTTTGACATAGTTGTCACCTTGGTATGATGAAACAAAATTAATCGCATGAGGATATGGCACAGCACAAAAAAGAATCTTGTAATACGAATACTTGTTCTTTTTGTTTTACAGATAAAAGTTGCTGCTGCTGCTGTTTGTGAGTACTATTCTATTATGTTTCCAGATTTGTTTTATTCTTTAATCACTAGTCAACACAGAAATGACTCAACAGACCTGTATAGTTGTTGTTTAAAATGCTGTACCTCTGTACATCCATACCTAGTATAGGAAAGACCAACTGTGCAGTTAACTTGTTGAAGGATTTATAATTTTAACATTATCATGTTTATGAATATTAAAAGGTAGATTGGCAGTGTTAAGATTGTATGCACAGTTCTATAGATCTGTAGTCTGCATGCCTTGGCTGGTAGTTTCATGCTCTCTCTCCAAAGCTCATAGAGGGAACAAAGACTATTTTCTTATGCTTAATAATAATGAATAATTTACTGTAATGCTGAATTTAAATAGGAAAGTAATAGCTCTATAAAAAATGTGCAGCTGTTGGCTCCTTTTTTCTGTATAGGTATTAAAGAATGCAGTTCAGTAACTGGTATAGTGGTAAAAGAAACTTCAATCCAGTTTCCTGACAACTTGATAATAAGTAATGTAACTTTTACAAATGGAGAAGAGGCTAAGCCTTCACGAAGGAACAATTCGCTATCTGGATTTAATCCTGGCACGCAATATCTCATTTATTTTAAAAATTCTACTGAAGCTAAACCAAGTTCTTCTGAAAATGAACTGTGCTGCAAGTATATTGCAAGTAAGTAATGGGTTAAAAGTTCCAAGAGACGTATAGAAATCATAAATGGCTTGTAAGGCAATTCTGATAGAAGTGCCTTTTTAAAAAAAATTGACACAGAGGTGCAGTTCTAATGGTATGCCTGACTTCTAGAGTGAATAACTTATGCAAGTGGCACAATGTAAGCCGCAAGGTTGAATTTCACATTAAATTTCACAGGTCTTCTTCCTGAAAAAAATGACTTTTTTTTCTTTTCACAGAAGAGCTGTGATCTTATATAAGTTTGTTAGAGCCATATTACAGTCCTGTGAGCAGACTGCTGCCACAACCTTGTATGCCTGGTGGGGGAAATAACAGAATTGGCTCTGTGTGTCACATGAAATTCTGGATATTAAAGCAGCCTTCCTCCAGCCTGATCACTCTAATCGTGTTGGATTGCAAGTCGCATCATTCCCACCCAGCACAGCCACTGTCCATCCTGACTGGTGGTGATGGGAGCTGCAGTCCAACACATAACATTGGAGAAAACTGTATTAAAGCAATAAGCTATTTTAGGTAAAATATTTCATAGTTTATATTGGAGCTTAGATTCATCAATACATGACCCATCTCTGTTATCACACAATTTCTCCTTAGGGCCACTAGTCTTGTAAACTGCCATATATAAAGTTTGAGGTTAAATTATGAGTGTGCGCATTACAAGCTGAAGCTTAATTACAATTGTAATAATATAAAAACATGGATAAATTTTAGGGGCAACAATGTGGGGGGAAGCATTGACAGCAATATCTTAAAAAGCCATTGAAATCTGATGTTAGTTCTTCCCTTTTGTCTTACAGTTCAGTTGTTTTATATTTTTGTGATAAAAATGTTTCTGTTTTCGCAAAATGTTAAGCTAACAAAATTACAGTAACCTTATACTTCAGGAAAAACTGATTTAATACTGTGGTAATATATTTTTGTTGATAAGGATAAAACCCTCTTTGTCTTTCTTAAACAGAATTCTCAGTTTCTAACATCACCATTGTAGACATTGGCACCACCTCATTGAATTTAAGCTGGGAAGTTGATGACTCACATGTTTCTACTTATACTTACTGGATACAAATAGAAACAACTGGTGCTTCCAGGAATGAATCTTCTAACACCACCAGTGCATTAATTCGTGACTTGCAACCTGGGTCTTTCTACAAATTCATAATATATGCACAAGTAAATAGTACTATTGATGGAATCCCAGCCACTGCAACTGCTTATACAAGTAAGCCAGTGTAGATACGTGCTGATTTCAAATCACAGTATTTTATTATTTATTTATTTAAGTTTTTCTATGCTGTCCATTACTAAAAAAGTCTCTGGACGGCTTACAAGGAACAAAAAAACCAAGGAACAAAAGCCACAACAGCAACAACACACCGCATCTAAAAATAGTGATAAAAACAAGAATAAAAACAATTAATTGTTAAAATACTGGGAAAATAAAAAGATACATTTTGTGCCATAAATGTTGTGTCTGTTCACACTGTGTATTCAGGCAGAATTTGACGACTACAGTAGACAAGTGAGTATCTGAAGAACTGATACAGCTTTTCCCATTCTTGCAACTTCCCTGTACCTTCTGTGAATTCCCAGCAGTGGTTCAGGCCTTAGTTCCAGAATGAATGAAGCCATTAACAGGAGCATATCTGTTGAGTCCCAGGGTTGTATTATAACACGTTTGCATTCAGTCGGTGTCCCACTGCTGGTGGAAGCAGTGAATGCTTCTGTCAGTGGAACAGGGGAGAGGGGGAAGTACTGGGGGAATCCTCAAAACAGCATGAGTGAGTGGTGGTGTGAAGAGCTGCAGGGGGGAATCACTGAATACCCTTTCCATGCATATTCGACTGATGGAAGCTTCCTCTTGCTTTAAAAAAAGCATTGCTGTCAGTGGAGGCACACTGATTAGATTCAATGTGAAGCTGATCTTGTCCTGCTACTTTTTTAATACAGACATTTTCCCCATGTATGAAATTGGAAGAACTGAGGAGGAAGAGAGGAAATTCTGATTTCAGCTTGTTTTCCTTCATCCTCCACATTATTTTGCCCCCTTTGTGGGCCGCCTCTGCCCTCAGCAGATGGCGACAAGGGAAAGAGCCTTTTCCGTGTCTAAGTATGGAATGATCTCGCTGCAGAGTCTTGCCTGGTGTCATCTTTTTGTTCCCTGGTCAAGATAATCCTGCACTCTCAGGCATTTAATACAATTTGATAGGGCATATATTTTGGTTGTCTTTACCAACTCTGATACCCTACTGAAATTATTTCTCTTTCCATCTGTATTGTATGTTTTATTATTCTATAGTTTGTAATTTTTGTGACCCATCCACAATGCTTTGGCTATTGGATGGTGTAGAGCTGCTGCTGCTGATGATGATAGCAGCTACAGTAATCATAGCAAAACAGCAGCACCAGTTGAGTTTTGAGCTACTTTTATCATGCTTAGATTCATGTTGGATAACTTTTCATATCTTTGGCCTCCTGTGACCTCAAGTACAGCCCTCTCTACACTTGGTGGCAAAACACTGGGGTCGTTTTTTGGTGTTCTTGCTGCTGCTGCTGCTGCTGCGGTGGTGGCAGTGGCCATCCGCCATACTTGCGCAGCTGTGGCTAGAGTGTTACACTCCCACTGTAGGACTTAGTCATTGGCAAGTGTTGGCAGGGGCTGTAGTTCAGTGGTATGAGCTACATATTTGTTTTAAGTCCCAAGGTTCAATCCTCAGCTCTGGGTAGAGCTGAGAAAATGACTGCCGGGAGCCCTGGGGACCCTGTTCCAGTCACTGATGAAAATAGAGGGCTAGATGGGCAAATTATCCAAATGGACAGAAAAGGCAGCTTTCCAGGTTCCTAAGGGTGCAGAAATGCATGTTGCAACAGAAATCTCCTCCAGCCATCAACCTTTCCCCAGCCAGCAGGACTGGCTTCTGTCTCAACATACATAGGGTTGCACTCTGAATATGTTCAACTATTTTTACTGCATTCTGTAGTACAGCTCCCCATTTGGCTAGTAAAGGCAGGTGGTAGTGATATATCATAGCACAGTATTTGCACTGTAGGTTAACTTAAAACCTTCATTAAAGTTTAAAGTTTCTGAATTATTTGAAAGATGTATATTGTAAATTGCCTTGGGGGTCCTTTGTGGGCTACAAGGCAACTCAAGTACTTTTATAAATAAAATGTTAGCTAACAAAGTTGCATTCCTTCTGTGTCTATGTCATTGTGATTTAGCAGTGTGTTAACACTTCATTGTGCAATATTTAAAAAACACACATGTTCTTCCCTTTTTTGAACAGTTTCTGACAGACATGATATCTGTCATTTGAATGTCTAATTCAGTCTCTGTCAGTGGCATCAAACAGGATAATGGTACTTCCATTCACAGTCCAATTCCCTGTTCCTCTCTTTCTGAAATAGGGCTCAGTCCAGTTCCTGACCTAAAGATTGACGCCATCGGCACCACAACCGGCACCTTTTTATTCAAATGTCATTTTAACTGTTAATAGTATTTATTTATTTTATTCTTTGGCCAGGGCGACTTAATTTATACTGTTAATTTTAACAAAGTTTATTTATGTCTGTGAGCCGCCCCGAGGCTTCGGCGAATGGGGCAGCGTAGAAATTTCCTAAATAAATAAATAAACTGTGAATTTAACTTGGAAAAACAATGATCCAAATGCTTCTAACTACACCTATCAAATACTTGTACAAGGAAATAATAGTGCAAGTAATAAAACCTCTGCCACCACCGGTGTGTCAATTAGCTACTTGGAACCTGGCACTCTGTACACATTCAGCATATATCCTCAAGTGGGTGGGGGTAAAACAGAAGGAGATCCAAAGGATACTTCTGTCTGCACAAGTAAGTAAATTAAGATGTGCAGACACTGGATTTATTCAGAGATTGTCCAGGGGTTTTGGCTACACATTTCATTCTCACAACAGCACTACAAGGCAAGTTAGACTGAGATTCAGTGACTGGTCAAAACTTATCCAGTGAGTTTCATGTGTGAAGAAGGAGTAGAACCTGCAGTTCTTGAGTCACTGGGTGTTTGAGGCTTGGATGGTTCGTTGCCTTTGAGCTAGTTCCTTCGAAATCTGCCTTGTGTGACACCTTGAGGGAGGGGTGGGGTGGGGGGAAAGCAAGTTATAAATTGCTGTATAAATAATAAATGCACTTTTCACTCTCTCCTTCTGTATGATGAAAGTACATTCCATACTTCTACAATGGCTGAGTTCACACAACATGATAACCCACCCTTGCAATAAGTCACAGTGGGTTGGCTGTTTTGCAAAAAGCCCATAATGAACCCACCGGTTGATAGGGCTCATTGTGGATATAGCCCTCCCTCCTTCCTTCTCCTGGACCCTAATTCATCCTGGCAGCATCCCTGGGACACTGTGAGGAGGAACTGCTCTTCTTCTCTCTCTGACTTCCACAACCACAAGCTGATTTCAGCTCGCTGTGGTGGTTAGAGTGGCACCATTGCACAAAGAGGGCTGCTGTTGTGAAGCACAGAGAATGGGAGAGCTGAGCACCCCTGAACCCTGTTTTCTTTGGACTAGGAGGCAGAGGGCCCAATCTGCTTAGCCGTGGTGCTCGAGGGCACCCTGAGGACAACACTGCTGAGCAGAAACCCAGCTCCCACGTCCCGCTTGAAAGTATGCTTCTCAGGGAGGAGCCAGTGGTCTGCTCAGTAGGCTGCCCCATTCTTGAGTGCCACTGCTGATTAACTCAGGCAACCGCTCCATCTACCTGAGAGCGGACTGCTCAGGTGGGAGGTAGGAGGAAGCAGGAGTACCTGATTGGCTCTTTGGCATTGCCCCAAGAAGGGCGCTGCTGGGTCATAAGCTCATGCCTCCTGGCCATCCTTGCCAACAGTTTGAAAGGTCTGTTCTTGAGCTGCTGATAAGGATGACCACTCCTTGCCATGGCAGGCAAGAGAAAGCTTCTCTCAGTAGTCCCTAAGTTCTGCTTGGGCATTTTGGCTGTGGGTGCAGAGCAGAACAGGATTTATGGCACACTCACAAAGCCTCTAAGTAGCCGTTCTGGCGCACCCACAGTGGGCCATGTCCACTGGGTCATGTCCATGGTCAGACGGAACAACAACCCTAGAACACATTGGCACTAAGATAACAAACATGACAGGCTGTTGGGTTGGCAGATGCAGGTAATTATGTAGTCAGACTAATGATGACAATGTGAAGGGAATCATAGACATTTCTGAACAATTAATGCGAGTAGTCTATTCAAGTCACTTTACCTGATCATAGAGTTGTATCTAGCTCTGTCTCCCAGCAGAACAGAAACTGGAGAAGAAACAGACTCTCTTTCCTCCCTCCAGCCCTTCATGATCCTCCAGATCTGCTCCTTAGGGTTGGGGGAAATTCCAGAGCAGATCTGAGTGTTGAATCTGAGTGTTGGGTACAAGTAGCTGCAGCAATGAAGAGGAGAACAAGGGAAAGTCTTGGTACAGAAGCAGAAGTCTGTCTTGTCTGCAATTTTGCTGTTAACTAAAACTTGTTATATCCATGTACTGAAGACAGACTCACTAGCCCCAACAAAGGTTTTTTGAGGGCTACCAGCCTCCCAACATTGGAACAGTTGTGCCTAAGACTGGCTGTTTGGAGATGCCAAAACTTTTGCCAGTGGTTCAGTTAATCAGAACATTGTCCTAAGTTATTTTGGCACAGGATCTTGGGCAGTGGCCTATCTACAGTGAGCACAATGATCTGCAGGTGATTTTGGTGCATTCTCCTGTATCAAGGAGCAGAGGAAGGATTCTAAGAGTATTTTGTCAGGTGTCCAAGGAATCTCCTGCTTCAGGCATGCCCTCTCAGTGCAGGATGGTCAGGGTGAGTCCACTCAATGGGGGTATGATAGGCCAGGCACCTGCAACCTCATACCCTCTCTACACCTTATTCCCTCACATGTCATTTGAATGCCTAATAATTTGATCTCTCTCAACAGCAACAAACTGGATAATGGCGCTTCCATTCACTGTTCCTCTCTTTCTGAAACAGGGCCCAATCCAGTTTCTGGCATAAACATTGAATACGTTGGCACCACCGCTGTGAATTTAACTTGGAAAGACAGTGATCCAAATGCTTCTAACTACACCTATCGAATACAAATAGAAGGAAATAATACTGCCAGAAATGAAACCGTTGC
>NW_025335468.1:10238525-10244297 GCF_004798865.1 Varanus komodoensis | reverse complement strand
TTGCCACCTGTTCCATGATGGAACAATGTATACTTTCATGGTCTGAACTCATGAAGAAGAACAATAGCATACGGAGTCTGTTATGTACCGGATGGCTACAGCTGTTCTTTATATTTTGTGCAACTAATTAAAGACCTTTGCATATCATTTAATACAACTGTTGGCAGTTTGCAAATATTTCATATTCTGTTTCTCTTATGAAATTTATTTTCAGAGTTCTTTAAAACATGGTAAGTAGCATTTGTATGCTGCTCGCTAACCAAATGTTCTACGCCAGCTTACAATAAAAGAAAATCAATACACTAGAAGTCAAATAATAGAATCTAAGGGCAGATTGAAAAACATCAGAGAATAGAATAAAGATTGTAACTCAGAAGCATAAAAATGTCACCGTTCTTAAACTCAAAACATGTCACAAGGTATATAAGGATTTAAAGATTTAAAGTGAAAGGGCTTGGAAAACTAAAATGTTTTCATCTGGTCCCAAAAATAAATAGAATAGACCCTGGGTTCCTTCTGCAATGAGGCTCCACAACTGCAAAGACCCCATATGTCTCACCCCATTTGGCAGTGGCACCTGTAAAAGGGCTTCCATTATAGGTCTTAGGGATTGGGTTTTTATGGGTGGGGAGACAGTCCTTTAGGTAAGCTTGCCCCAAGAGTTTAGTGCAGGAATGGGGAACGTGTGGCCCTCCAGAAGTGATTGAGCAGTAACCTCCATCAGCTGTAGCCACCAAAGCTAAGGAATAAGCATAATAGGGATAATGGATACTCCTGTGCAACATTTGGGGGGCTGCATTTTCCCAGAATTTAGAGTTTTTCCAAGGCTAAAAGCACTACTTTGAACTGGATTTGGAAATGGACTGGGCAGTTGTGCAGAGATGGCAAAGGCATTATGCATTCTAGGAGGTTACCAGAGTGTGCTTCTTGTAGCAGGTCCATTGTTGTCCAGTTATGGTGGTGGGTAATGTTTGTCCAGTGACAATGTTGGAGCCAGGAGGACTCCCAAACTAAATTCCTGATCCTATGGGAAGAGTTTAACCCCATTCATGACAGACTGAGCTATTAGTGTATCTGTCCTGTCCAGATTACGCTCTGTTTATTGGCCCTCATCTGTAACAGGTGTTGGACCAGGAAACTGGAAACTACTTGCAGAAGAGATTTCCCCAGCCCTGTGTGTTTCTCTAAATGTGTTTTCAACAGTTAGCGGGTCCTTCAGAGCAGAATTTGGGGAAGGGTGTCCATGGCAGGTGGGGAAGAGGAAGACCTGTTGCACAGATGGAAGTTTGCTTACAAGATGCAACATTTAATCCCATTGAAATTAACAGTGGTTTTCCTCCGTAGAAGCAGAGGCCTAATCTGAGACTCTTATTGAAGCAGTTATACAGATAAAAGAGAACAAATGCTTTGCATTTATTAGTTTTGGTATGGCATCCCTTCTTTGTGTTCATCATCTCTGAATATCCTTAGCAGGTGCTATTCCAGTTCCCCCTTTCCCTTATCTGTGCTGCTCCTCCAGTTAACATATATGGCTGAACAGATAGTCACATTCAGAGAAAATTGGAAGAGCAGGAGGCGTGTCCCTTTTGAGAGAGACAGTCCCACGCAACCACCAGTGTCACTGGGGACTATACCTTGCCCAGCACCATAGCAGTGAGCCATACGAATGCTCCTTTGCCTACTGCATTTGTCGCACATCTGACAACACAGGTTATGTTTTGTGATACTGCACATGAAGAAAAGGTGGTGAAAACACTGTTCTTAAATTGATCATGCTATTAAGAACTTCACATCCATGTTTATTTTTGTGGTAAAAGAGTTTCTGTATCTCTTTTGCTAGTAAACTAGCAAATGTGAAGTAACCGTACACTGGAATTTTAGGAAAAACTATTTTAACACTGTGGCAACAGTTTTTTGTTGATAAGGAAAAACTATTTTAATACTGTGGCAACAGTTTTTTGTTGATAAGGAAAAACTATTTTAATACTGTGGTGACAGTTTTTTGTTTTTGTCTTTCTTAAACAAAACCCAGTCCAGTTTCTGACTTACCTGATGAAAACACTGGCACCACTACACTGAATTTAAGTTGGAAATTTTTTTGACTCAGATGCTTCTATTTATTCTTACCAGATACAAAGGAACTGGTACTTCCAGGAATGAATAACACCACTAGTGCAGTACTTAGTGACTTGCAGCCTGGCTCTTTCTACATGTTCAAACTATATACACAAATAAATAAGAGTAAAACTTAATGGGACCCTAAGAGTGCAGATGTTTATAAAAGTAATCCAGTCTAGATGCACACTGATTTCCAATACAGTCAATCAGCATGTTGAAGGTGTTTTCTCTATATTCACATGTATTCAAGTAGGGTTTTGTTTCTTTATGAGCATGCATAGGTTGACACGATTAATCACTTTGAAGTTCAATATTGTAAGTTGCCTTGGGATTCTTTCTGGACTAAAAGGCAACTCCAAAATAATGTTATGCATAGCATGTCAGCTAACCAAATTGCAGTCCCTCTGTCTTTGTCAATGTGATTTAGCAGTGTACTAACGCTTCCTATTCTAGAAAGCTATCTTCCTATCCTGTGCTAGATTGTTTTTAAACATTCATTCCTTTCTTTAAACAGGGCCCAGTCCAGTTTCTGATATAAAAATAGAATACATTGGTACCACCACTTTGAATTTAACTTGGAAAAACAGTGATCCAAATGCTTCTAACTACACCTATCGAATACTTGTACAAGGAAATAATAGTGCAAGTAATACAACCTCTGCCACCACTGGTGTGTCAATTAGCTACTTGGAACCTGGCACTCTGTACACATTCAGCATATATCCTCAAGTGAGTGGGGGTAAAACAGAAGGAGACCCAAAGAGTACATCTGTCTACACAAGTAAGTAATTTAAGATGTGTAGACACTGGATTTATTCAGAGTTTATTTTGGCTCTTTATGTTTGCTGGTGCTCTTCAGTTTGATAATTGAGTTTTAGTAATGAATTGTTGCTTTAGAATAGTTTTTATGTTTTGTGAGCTGCACTGAATATGCCCTTCATGGAGGAGCGCAAGCAAGATATAATTGGTGAGACAACAATAAAGACACTTTCCAGTTTTTTTATTTTGGTATAAAATGATGAATGTGCATTCCATTCATTCACAATATATAGTCAGGCAGATGATGACAATATTGACGAAATCATAGGCAACACCGAACAATTTATCCAAGTAGTCTGTTAAAAGCTAATGGGGTTATATGCAGCTCAAAAAACATGATTTCCCTCCTTCCTGCAGCCCTTCATGATCCTCCAGATCTGCTCTGCAGGGCTGGGGGAAGCTCCAGGGGAGATTTGTGTGTTTGGGCAGAGATATAGGAGGCTGCTGCTGCGGGGAAGAAAACAAGGGAAAGCCTTGCTAAAGAAGCCAAAGTCTGTTTGTTCAATGTTGGTCTTAGCTCATGTTTGTTGTTGGTAAGGAATGTTGGGAGGTGCACAAGAAGCAAGTCTAGATCTATTAGAAGCATAAGCCTTTTTATTTTCCCAATATTTTAAGGTTTGTTATTTTAACTGGGGTTTTATAGAGGATTTGATGCTGTGCTTTTTAGCATCCTGAGGCTTTCTGTAACAGGATGGGTTAGAAAAGTTGAAAGACAGACAGACAGACAGACAGACAGACAGACAGACAGATGTATTCATAGGGTAATGACCTAAGGATAATGGCCTAAGGTTCTGATGGTTCTGCTGAAGGATGGGCGGCAGAAAGACCTGTCACTCTGCAGGGATGTGGTGGTATCTCAAAGATTCTAGGAACTGATGTTGTCCCCTGGCCACTGTAATGTTGATGCCAGAAGAAAAATTATAGCACTGAGAATAGTACTGTCCTTAAAGTAGAAATGTCCTTTCCCACATACTACTTTCTGTAGGAACGAGTGGCTATGAGTACAGAGACATGGCTTAGGACAGGGGTCCTCAAACTTTTTCAACAGGAGGCCAGTTGAAAAGCAGCAGTAGGCGTGGCGAGGCAGTGGCTTGCTTGCTCGCTCGGAGACGGCCACGCGGCCTGCCCTCCCCCAGGCTCACATAATTAAAAATAGATTTTAAAAGTTATATTTTTGTTACCTTCAATCCTGTCTTCATCTTCGTCTCTGTGTCTCTTCCCCTCCCCCCCGCCTCTTTTCTGTTTCCCGCTCTGTATTTCTGCTCTGTAGAAGCGTGCAATGGGAGTGTGGGGCAGAGCTGGCGCATGTGCAGTTGAACCGTTGCAATTTGGTGTATGCACCAACTCTCTCTTTGCTCAGTTTTAAAGAACGCCTGCACCCGCTCAGAGCTTTTGGACTCACTCAGAGATCATTTTCTCTGAGCGAGTCCAAAACCTCCAAGGCGGGCTGGATAAATGGGTATGATGGGCCGAATCTGGCCCATGGGCCATAGTTTGAGGACCCATGGCTTAGGAGGTAAACGTCTTCTTTGCCCATGATTAATGCAACATCTACAGCAGGGGCCAGATTCTGTAGTCAATTTTAAGGCTATTTACTTTGTCCCGTGGAAACAGTGACTTTGTCTCATGAGCTTTTGAGAGCGGAACCTATCCTGATCTGCATGGCAGCACTCCGGAACTGTTTCTTCATGTGGGAGTGTGAAAAACAACCAAAACCCAGGCACTATTTCTTAGGTGTATGATAATAATAGTTTTCAGTGGTTTCATAACTGAAATTAAATGAGTAAATAAATAAAGTATTGTAGCAAAAGCAGTACTTATATTTTATTGCTAAGAGAGTTCATAATATTAGCTTTGACATGCACTTCTCCATGAGATAAACTGGAAACCATGCTCTGATTGTATTAGATGGTCTGTTTTGGAGATAGCTCCACAAAAGCAATGAACTTGAATATTTTAAGATACAGTATGGGGATCTCCATGAAATTATACCAGTTTCAGCCATCTCCCTTATGGAATGATTAATGGCCCTTTTGGAGGGGTCAGAAGGATGGAGGAGTCAAAAAAATGTATACCCCCAACCAAGTCCGGTTCAGCAGTCTGGAACTTCAATGTATTTTATTGTGTTGTAAGCCGCCCCGAGGCTTCGGCAAGGGGCGGCATAGAAATGCTGTAATAATAATAATAACAACAACAACAACAACTCCCCAATAGATGCTTATTTATCCATGTCTGTATGAGACATTCATGTCAAAAATGGTATTTGGGGGCTGCCACCATCCAAACAGTTCAGTGCTTGCATGTAAGACTGGTAGTTTTGAGGATACTTGAATTTTCTAGAAAGTCCAGATAGTCTGAAATTGTGCACTTGATGTCCTTTTTTTAAAACAAGTAGTCTGTTGATCTATGGCCTAATCACAATGAATGCAATGATCTGAAGTGCGATTTTGATGCATTCACCTGTATGGATTCTAATGAGTATTTTGTCAGGTGTCCAAGGAATCCCCGGCTTCAGGCATGCCCTCTCAGTGCAGGATGGTCAGGGTGGAGAGGACTCAATGGGGATGTGAGAGGACAAACACTTGTAGCCTCATACCCTCTCTACACTTGATTGCTGCATGTGTCATTTGAATGCCTAATTCAATCTTTGTCAGCAGCAACAAACAGGATAAAGGTGCTTCCATTCACTGTTCCCTCTTTCTGAAACAGGGCCCAATCCAGTTTCTGGCATAAACATTGAATACGTTGGCACCACCACCGTGAATTTAACTTGGGAAGTTGATGCTTTGAATGCTTCTTCCTACACTTACCGAATACAAATAGAAGGAAATAATA
>NW_025335468.1:10127782-10238425 GCF_004798865.1 Varanus komodoensis | reverse complement strand
CCTAGATTCTTGGGATTATAATTGCCACTTTAATTACCCTTAGCATTGGGCATGAACACACACACTCTTTTTTTCCCTTAACAGTTCCTAGCTCTGTCTCCAACATCAGCGTTACAAATGTCAGTACAACGATGGTCAAGCTATCATGGAAGAATTTGGATAAGGCTTCTCCTGAGTACTCCTACAGGATATACATCAGTGGGAACATTAATGAAAATAAGACATCCCAAACCACTAATGCTGAAATTTCAAACCTGATGCCAGGCACTACTTACACATTCAGCATATATTCCATAGCTTCAAATAACAAGACGGAAGGAAGTCCAAGCAACATAACTCAGTGTACAGGTAAGTCTGCTAAGTGGCAGGGTTCACAGCTGTTCAACCGTGTTGTCCTCACAGAAAGCGTAACTATCAAAGTGCTGCATGTCGTAGAAGCCTAGGGGATAACGTGTATAGGAAAATAGGAAAGAATTGCACACTTCCCCTTTTCTGGGGAAGGCATTTTATTTCTTATGTTAATCTATTTGCTTTGCTTGTATTTGATAATGTATGCAGTGATATCACGAAAACAAGGTTGTTTTCCTCATAATTTGGCAACATTCACTCAAACCTATAGGATAAACCCCGTATCCCACTGAAAAGGTTTCTTTGTAAAACATATTAAAAGGAACTGTTCTTAGTTGCAAGATAATAGGATATATTAATGTAAGCTAAATTAGTTTGTCCATAAGATAGCAATTAGATTTTATTTGGATCCGTTATGGTTTTGCTTCTTGTGCAGTAGTAATGCTTCCTTCGTGGTGGTCTGGTTGTGCTCCTAATATTTCACTTGCATTGCTGGCATTGATTGAATTCTGAGAGCAGAAAGCTCAAAATTTTGTGAGTTCTAGTCTCTACTCATCCATGAAGCTCACTGGAGGACTTTGGGCCAGTTGCTGACTCTCAGTATAACCTACCTCTCAGGGTTATTGTTGTGATGATAAAAGGGAGCAGGTGAGGTTCTTCTAAGCCGCTTTGGATTTCTTGCAAGAGGGAAGAAGTGGAATAGAAATATAGCAGTAGTAATAGTGATAGCATACAGTGATGAAGAAGGAAAAGCAGATAGCAGGAGGATGCCAGGTATTCTGCTTTGCTCAGTGCTGTTGCAATTTTTTTCTGATACTGTATGATGTTTTCTTAAACTGCACATGTGATTAGTCCACATTTTTCTTTCTTTTTTGTAGATCCATCACCAGTGAATGAACTGGTATGTAACCCAGTGCCTAAGCAGGCAGAATTGGTTCTAAACTGGACTCCTCCAAATGGAACATATGAAGGCTTCACAATTAGTGTCTTAAACAGTGTTTGGAACAAAACGCTTAACAAAGAATACCGATGCACAATAACAAATTTGAGTTACTTTACCAGTTATACAGTTGTAATTGAAACCCGCTCCTGTGGGAAAGTCAGCCTCCCTCAGAAAATAGCATGTTTTACAAGTATCACTGGTAAGCATAAAGATTTCTTGTCTGGGTTGGATGTGGGGTTAGGAAAGAAATTATTGTGGCATGGATCACCAATATAGATTAATCATGGATATAAATTGCATACAAATATTCCTATCACATTATAAATATTTGTTGTTGTTGTTGTTAGTCGCAAAGTCGTGTCCGACCCATCGCGACCCCATGGACAACACTTCTCCAGGCCCTCCTGTCCTCCACCATCCCCCAGAGTCCACTCAGGCTCACACCAACTGCTTTAGTGACTCCATCTAGCCACCTCATCCTCTGTCGTCCCCTTCTTCTTTTGCTCCCAGCATTAGGCTCTTCTCCAGGGAGTCCTTCCTTCTCATTAGGTGGCCAAAGTATTTGAGTTTCATCTTCAGTATCTGTCCTTCTAAAGAGCAGTCAGGGTTGATCTCCTCTAGGACTGACTGGTTTGATTACCTTGCGGTCCAAGGGACTTGCAGGAGTCTCCTCCAGCACCACAATTCAAAATTATAAATATGTGGCCTCATAAAAACTTTTGTGCCTCAACAGAAACAGAAGTGGGATATGGTTCTTTTGGACAGTGAATATTTTAGTTAAAACTGCAAGAACCACTTTTCCACTTAAAGAAATGGTTGCTGCAACTTTATATTAAAGGAAGCTCACTTCTGAAGTTTGCCTAATGTACTATGTATCATCAGTTGGTCTACTGATGTCTGCTGTGGCAATTCTTTCTTCATCTTCACCCACATCATCATCATCATCATCATCATCTTCCCCCTCGATTGACCAAGCCTCAGTTAACCAGGTTGCATAATTTCTGCACTCCTCACTCTCTCCTCCTGGTCTTGCCACACAACCCAGCAGCCCCTACAAATGAAACCCTCATCCTTTCCCTGTTTCTTGCCTGAAGCAACCTTCTCCTAATTTGTCTGCTGCAGTTCTGAGGTGGGTTCCCCCTTTCCCACTCTTGGTTATGCATGTCTGAGGCACTTCTTAGCTGTATCAACTTCCACAGATATTTTTATTAAATGAAAATAAACAATGTTGCTGTGATTCCCTCTTCCCCATCGTGTATTTTTGTGTTGTTTTCATTTCTAAAAGTAAACAGGGAGATGAACACATCACTCAGCCAATGGGACTAAAGCAAGCAGTGATGCGTGTGTGGCCAGAGAGCTGAGTGGGGTAGAGCCTGAACGCTAGAAGTAGGGAAGTGGGAGGAATCCATTTGGGGACGAGAATCGGTCAGATTCTCTGGCTCAGGCTCTCGGACTGCGGACTATGTTCTTGGGCCTGTTGAGTCGGACTTCCTGGTGAGTATGCTGAGCATTCATGTGGCACTCACCAGGAATTGAACCCCGTGCAACTGCGCAGCCTTTGTTCTGCATGTGACACTGAAGAACACTGACAGTTCAAAACCAGGTTTCCACAAATGTTTGTGGAATTCCTGTCAGCTTGGTTCACTTTCTAAGATAAGGCAGAGCATGAGAGGAAGCCATGGATAGGGGTTGGGGGTTCCACGGGTCTTCTAGCAACATGAGCTAGAAGCGGCTGCCCTTGTCAGGTATTTCCATATTAACAGTGGTAAAATGGTGACCCCAGGACTGGACAGAAGGAAGCCAGCATGAAGCATAGAAAACAGAATGTACAAGAATTGACAACAGAATGTAGATTCACTCAGTGGCTTCAGGCATTTCATCCTAGCACATAGGAACTCTGGAACTGGGTCGAGGTGGCACAACAGGCCTGCAACAGTAAGACTTCAGTGTGGCTTTTCGTGTTAGGCAAACCCAGCTCATCTGTTTCCACCACATCATACAGTGTCACAAATTGCTTGTAAGTGTTGGTAGTGGCATGAACTGAGCAAATGATGTGGCTAGTTCCAGACAGTGACCTGCATCACAGAGTACAAATCCCCCTACCCCAAATGTATCTTAGCAAGTCTCAACATGGCCAATAAGACTATCATGAGCTAGTCTATTTCTTGCCCACTTAAGCAATGGAAGAACAAACATTTGTGTGCAATATTTCAAGAGGAACTCTGAAGAAATCTTAAAATGGTTGTTTCATTTTTTACTAAAAGAAGCTCACTGCTAGAGAGCCTGTTTTTTTGTTTTTAATTATGTCACACCAGTTGATCCATTGGTGTCCAGTGAGGCAATTCACCCTCACCCCAATTCCTATCCTTTTCCAGGTCAGGGGTGATAAAAAAAAGCTTAAGAAGGAACACAATGAGCCAGAATGTGTTATTGGAACATGTGTATTATATAGAAGCCACAATTTCCCTCTGCAGCTGCATTTGCTTTGTTTCTTCCATATCTTTTAAGCTCATTACAACTTCTATGTCTTCTAGATCCTCCATCTCCATCAAAGCCCCCTGCTGTTCAGGCAACCAGCCACAACTCTTTGAAAGTTCAGTTCAGTAGCTTTAATTCAGAGCATGGACCTATAACAGCATATGCAGTAATAATTGCAAGATTGGAAGGTAGGTAAAAATATTGCATACTGAGATGACTCTTGTCATTTTAAACCCTTACTTTCTATCAAGAAGCTGATTGTTTCTGTATTTTCCCTTTAAAAGAAAATTGAAAGAGATTGAAAGCTAGGTTCTGACCCAGTAATTAGGTTCATTATATGTGGTATGTAAAGGTAATTTCCATTTGCTTTTGACAACAGCAAGGTGAACCATTTTTGTGCCTACCATGAAAGAAAATTCTACATTGTATTATTTCCTTGGTAAAACCTTAATACAGAAATGTTTCAGCTTTGCATTAAACCTTGTTTCACATTTGTGAGCGGCATGTAAGCATAAAGAATTTGTGTGCACTGTTTTCTGAGAGCTTGACAACTCCTCTACCCTTTCACATAGGCCCTTTGCAGTGTGCATGAGTGCTAGAAGGGTCCCAGATGCCCATTGCCAGGGTAGTGTTTCAGTTGTGGGAATACCCACCAACACTCCTCCCACAGGCCCTTATGTGGGGACAGAATATGGTGTTTCTGGTTAAGAAGTGTCATGGCAAGAGTTCCCAGGTGCCTCTGTGCATTTTTGGAACAGTGTTAAACATGATTGGTTGAGTTTGTGTGTTTATGCAAAAAGCCCTTCATAAGAAGAGAGTTTAACCTAAAAGAGAGAGTTGTGGGTGGTAGAAGAGTGTTAGGGTGGAATCATAAAATGGGGAGGATGTCCCAGACACCAGGTGCCTCATAACAGCTCCCCCATCCTCACTGCTGAATTTCCCAAGTCCAGGCCCAGTTCTAATTGGATCTCTTTCTTCGCCTGTATAGATACGTGTAGGGTTTTGAAATAAAACCAGCATCGAGGATGTATAGTTTGACCAGGAAGTGAGGACAAGGAAGAAGAGGGGGTGGCAAGAAAAGAGCAGCTGGCCCTGTATCTAGTTTGCAGGAAACCCTCTTAGTAAGGTGCATTCCTTCTATGAAATTGGGAGCAGCTCCTTGGATTACCCCACCAGTGTCACATGAAACATCACCTAACTGTGGAGTTAATAGACACTCTTTGTACTACCTTCTTTTGGTCTCTGAAGCCTTTGTCAACACTGGGCATGTGAATACAGAGGAGTTTTTGTAAGCCTCAATAGGGGTATATTCAGTGATTTTTTTGTAAAAAAAAAAAAAGTTTCCAGAACTCACGTTGCCAGCAGTAAGCGTGCGACCACACACACAGCGGAGCGTCCCAAGCCCAGAGCAGCAGAGCAGGGCCCTCAGTATCAGATAGCAGATAGCAGACACAAAAGCAGCCTGCAGGCACTATGTTAATGATGTTTGCTGCTGATCTGCTGCAATTCAAAATCACTTCGTAAAATCCATTGGAAAAAATGGTGCTGGAACGCCGTTCCGGTGTGTTCAATGACAAAAAAAGCCCTGGGTATATTTAATGTACTGGATTTTTCGCTCTATAAGATGCACCTGATCATAAGACACACCTAGTTTTTAGAGGAGGAAAACAAGAAAAAAATATTCTGCATCAAATGGTTTACTAAACTATTTAATAAACTATAACAGAATACAGTAATACCGTATTTCAACCTTGTAAAGTGAACAGCTGTCAACAGTGGCATTAAGAACCATCATCACTGTCATTAACAAAAGAGAGACTTTAAAGTTCGAGTACTCTTCTAGTTTTCATTGAACCCATAGAACTCATCATCACTAGAGTCAGAATTAATGAAGCTCTGTTGCTCACAATCACTGACATCACTTTCTTAGTCAGTAGTGGAATTATTGAAGGAATCCACAATCTACACCAGTTATATAAGAGCTGCTGCAGACAATTCAATAACAAATCTAAAAAAGCCAGTAATGTCCACACTGCCCTACTAGTAAATAATAGAAAAAAACTTCTGACAAAAAATTAGATATTGTATGGTAAATCAAACACACAGCGGACTAAGTAGCCTTTGAAGAATAAACTTCACACACGAAGGTAATACTGTTCAAATATCCACTGATCCTAAAAAAAATGTATCTGATCAACTAACAGATAACTGATCCATGGAAAGCTTCCTGATAATCACAGGCACATTCCCCATCACTTCCCCATGGGCTTCATTAAAAGACGGGTTGCCATTTGAAAACACACACCGACCTGTGATTAACATCTCTCACCTGTGCCGGAGGAGGGGGGGCGGAGCAGGGCACGCTGAGCACGTTCCGGCCAGGTGGTGCCACGTGGCCCGGCAGCATGCTGGCGGTGGTCTTCCGGGCGGCGCAGCAGTGGTGGCAGGTCTTCCCAGGCGGTGGGGGTGAGCAGTCCGTCTCTCCATGCAGCCGGCGGGTTAAAGCCCGCGGCTCCTCCTCCTCCGCACCTCTCCCCCTGAGCGGCACAGCTCTCACCTGCGCCGGAGGGGGGTGGGTGGAGCAGGGCACGCCAAGCGCGTGCCAGTCAGGTGGTGCCACGTGGTGCAGGTGGCCGGCAGCGTCCCGGGCGTCGGGCGCACACACATTCGCTCTATAAGATGCACAGACATTTCCCCTTTTGAGGGGGGAAAAAGTGCGTCTTATAGAGCGAAAAATACGGTAATTGTTTTTTAGTTAATTGTGTTTAAATCATGCTGGAATTGCCAGTTTCCTATGAACTGCTGTGGAACACTTGAGAATGTGGAGAAATTGCTGCAGTTTTCTGAGGTTTGCCTCTCCAGGAGACCACCCCTAGTGCCTGAACGTTTTCCTTTCTCTTTCTCCCAGTAGAAAATGGAAGTCGGGCACCATTTGCTTTTTGCCAGTGAATACCTTGAGCTGGGGTACTTGTAAGTGAGGTTTTCATGGTGCCTTTGCCCTGCCTCATACATGGAAGTTTAGATGGGGTCCAGATAATTGGATCTTCTTAAGACCATCTCACGTTTTCTACTACTTCTTCTGTCTTCTTCCTTTCTTTAAAGGGAAAGACAGAAGAGCAGCATGATATATTCTGATTGCTAGCACTAGGAACTTTCTGTCTGGAAGTATAAACCAGAAGGGCTACTTGTTCCCTCCCATGCAAAATTTGAAGTAAAGAGAGAATCTCCTCCCTTCCAAATCAGGCCTAAAAGGGGGCTATCCATAATAATTTACCAAAGAGCCCCACCAAAAATCACTCAAGGAGATTGATTAGTGCATACTTTTTCTTCTGTTCTAAAAAAGATCTTGACCTTGTCCTAGGCTGTATGCCAGGTAGTGTTTACTTCTCCAAATCCTGTTCCAGTGCTATCTTGGTGTCCAGAAAAATAAACTTACAGTGACTTTCACAAGTAAAGGACACACTATTTCAAATACTCCCTGCTGAGTAACTCTTTCATTTCTTCACACAGCTGTGGACTCTCGTGAAAACTAGTGGTTGATTTAGTGCATTTCGGAGAATGTTTGTATGCATGTAAGATCTGAACAGCAAAATAATCTTTTAGAATTGTTGTATGGTTTTCCTTTTAGAGAAGTTTGATTATAATGTCCTAGGTATACAGAAGGAACACACATTAGAGCCACCAGCAAACTTTACCAGGCAGCTAAGACAAAGGAATATTTAAATAATACATATTTTACTAAACATTTCAATTTTGGACAGTTATATTGCATTTTGTTCAATTAACTGCTGAATGTTTTACCACTAGAAGTGCTTTAAAGCCATAGCTTTTGCTTTAAAATGACATTATGTATTTGAATTTTTATATACAGGCTCCATCTCTACTCAGTCCTTGATGAATACATATAATGATTTCATGCAAATGAAAGCAGAGTCTTATGTTGCATATGTCGAACATGAACAAAATCGTTTATCTTCCTCCAACGAGAGTCAGCAGTATGATATTGAAATTGGAGATGGAACAAAAACATATGGCTACCTGAATGGAAAGTTACATGCCCTTGGTTCATACAGGTATTTGTCAGAATTTTGCATATGCTCAAGATGTGATAAGTAGTGATACACATTTCTCATCAAATTCTGGCTTGACTTCATCCTAACAACACTCTCCTTCTCCCCACCCCCTTTCATTAAGGGCATCTGTTGCTGGTTTCACCCGTATTGTCTATTTGAATGAGAGCGATGGACTCATCAATGTAAACAAGAGCTATGTCTCATTTTCACCCATCTCAAAGGCTGTTTCCTTGCCTCAAAATCCAGGTACGGTTATCAAGTTGTATTTCTGTGAAACCTGTTCTTTTCCCCTTCTGACATTCTGATTGAAATACCCATTGACCTTGAAAATACTGTCTGCTTGTTGCACAGTTCTGCGAAGTACTCCTTTGTTGTTGTTTTATGCCATCAAGTCAGGTCCAACGTGCAGCAACCCTCCAAAATGCCCCGTCATTCACAACCTGGCTCAGCTCTTGTGAATTCAAGGCTATGGTTTCCTTCATGGAATCAATCCTACTCATTTGTGGTCTTCCTTTTCCTCTTCTGCCCTAGCATGATTGCCTTCTTCACTGAGTTTTGTCTTATCGAGATGTGCCCAAAGTTTGTCACTATGTTAAGTTTTGCTTCTAGGGCATGATTTAATCTAGGACCCACTTACTCATTTTTCTGTCCTAACTAGTTACACTTTTCTGTTTTGTTTTGTTTTTTTAAAGACGTCATCGTAGGAGCTGTGGTTGGATGTATTCTGGTTGCTGTACTTACTGCTGCAATAGTAGGATTCATCTTCTGGAAAAAGAGAAGGTATGTATTAGCTACTTCATGCTTCTTTACAAAGTGTATTAGTCAATGCATGGTTCTTTACAAAGATGCTTAACATGTCACGATACAACTCTCTATGCTTCTGTTTTCCATATTTAGAAAGTTTGGGTATGTCTGAATATATAAACCAGGTACAAAGCTGCTTGACTGTAATAGCATCCAATCAGGGAACACTGTGAATTGTACTTCTACAGGGATACTCAGTATGTCAGTACAGAATAATTGGTCCTCTTGCAAAATTAGAGTTGCCAGGTTTCTTTGAAGAAACAAGGAAAATAAAACCAGTGTCAGACTACATTAAATGTGTAGTGTAGACATGTCCATAAATAAACCTTTTGGATTTGAAAAGTTCATTGAAGTGAAGTCTTCATCCCAAAACATAATGCCATAGTAAAATGAAACTAAGATTCTTTCCTAAAAGCTGACTAACTTTGGAATGTCATGAGGCCTTAATTTTTATTATTAGCATATAATACTTTCATTTTGAAAACATATAGTACTTTCAGTTCAAATACAGATAACTGTACCCAAATATGACCAGAAAGGTTAGCAGAAGACAGTCTTGAAAAAGTTAAAATTGCATCACCCGTTGTTGCACATCAAGCTAAGCCACCCTGCAAAATAGACCATGGTGGGTTGGTTGACTATTGAACAACCAATGGCATGCCCAACAGATGGCTGGGCTTGCAGTGGATTGCTCTCCCTGCCATTCCTCCAACTGACTCTAGCATGTATGCCATTGTCCTTTATGAGGGAACCTGTCTTGTCTCCCTCTCCCTCCTCCAATAGCTATCCCTTTACATTCAATTCCTCTAATTTGGTTCGCAGAGACTTTTTATCCAGAGCCTCAAGCAAGTACAATGGGAGTCTAAGATGCATTTTTTAGCCCCAGAAAATTGGGCAGCTGAGTTCATATTCATTTTAATTTTTTGTTTTGTTCATCTTTTGCATGATAAAGTTGGGCTCATGCATTCAGGTGATATAACAACCCATTGGGGGCAATAGAAATCCTATGAAAAACCCTTGGCACGATTTATTCTTTGGCTTAGTTTATTCCTTGATATGATTTATAAACATAAAGTTTTCTGGGTTGAGACAAGACGACAACCCAGCATGGCTGACCATTCATGGTGGGCTGTATTGTGTGAACCAGGTCATTTTGTCAATCTTTATTGCTATTGATACTGATGAATATTGCTACCACGGCAGTAAGTTATTAATTGTTGATGGTATCTGAATTTAAGCTGTAAAGCTTCTCCTTCTGTTTCAGTAGATGAGGATGTAAGAGTACTGGGGGAAGGACTGTATGATCAGATCATCAGTTATTAGGGTTTTAGCAGCCTACTGCTGTTTTTGGGGAGTGGGGCAGAGACTTGTAATCCCATTTCATCCATTTCTGCTCTAATCTTTTCTTCTACTCTTAAGCTTCCTGCTTGCTCCTCCACCCTATACCATTCCTCTGTTCTGCAGTTTTGTCAGTAATTTTCACACTTTTATCCCATCTGATACATTGTCCCTGAAAGAAGATGATTTTGCATTTTATGACAAGTTGTGTTCCACTTACTTTTTTCTTGAGGAGGTTCTGCAGTTGGATTTTGCTCATGTTTAATGTCCAGTTGTCATAGTTTGGGAGAAATTGTTCCTGGGTTAGATTGCCCTGTTTTTGTGTTTGTGTGAGCAATTTTCTTCTTCACGTCTGGCTGCACCTTCAAAAAGATCAAGATCTACCTCTGTGCAGAAGCAGTTCGTTGCAGCAGGTTATGTAATTTTGAATGAATAGGTAGAGCTGAGGGGTAGACACTCCTGTCCTGTGGCCAGGTCCTAGACTACACGGACATGTGTTTTCAACCCTCCAATTTTATGAAAATCTGCTTGTTTGGATGCATAGCTTGTAGCATTAGGTGTGCCTATTAGCCAAACATGTTGGCTTACATTAATTGTTTTGGAGAAGTGTGTTTAAGTACAAATGGCCAAAGACTGAAAAACCAACTAACTCTTTTAAAAATCTCAATTTCTACAGGAATGGTGGGAAAAATAATGACGTACCATTTTCTCCAATTGAGTGAGTTGAATACCTTTTTCTGTTTCTCTTTTTCTTTAGGGCTGAAGTGTCAGTCAGAATTACCTTCTGTCTTATCCTAATTTAAAAAGGAGGTGGGGGAAGTAATATAAATTTCGCAACACTTGAAGTACTTGAAATAATTTAAAAGCCATCTACACAATTGTTAATTGTGTGAATGGCAACACATTTAGTTTGGCTCTTACAGTAACATAAGTGTTTTGGATGAAACAATTTATCTGAAGAGCAGTGAGAAAAGGACACAAATTATTGGAAGTGGTAGTAATATAACTTGAACAATATGACCTCAATTTTAAAGCTATAGGTTTGCTCCAAAACTTAACTGAGCTCACTTAGCAAGGAATTGGTATTTTATGTAATACAGCACAATCTTCTCTAAATACCTAGTATTATGTATAAAAGTTGACATGCTCAATTAATAAAGGCTCTAACTTACATATATTTTCCCACTTTCCCCCTTCTTCCTCTGCAGACCTAAAAAGTAAGTAAATAATTTACTATACCTTGAATAAATAATAGAACTAGTGCCTCCCATTATGATTGTGTTATACGGCTGTTTGCATTTCCCAGCAAATGTTTAATTCTTGAGAGAACACTTGCATTATTTTTATTTATTTAGTTCATTTCTATACCACCCGTAGCCAAAGATCTCTGAGTGGATTATAAGAAATGGTTTACAACAAATGTTATTGGTTTTACATGTTTAGCACTTCAGCTGTCAAGTTGTATTTGATAACTTTAATACCTGAATTTCTATAGTCTCTAATTCTCCCCTTCTTACACTGCAGCATCCATGCTTGCCAGTTGTGTGTGAAAGCTCATTGCACAATTAGTCCCTAAAGAGCTACAGCTCTTTTTGAGATATAAGCAAAAGAACTATATAGCAGATAACAACTGGATGCTACAAGGTGGCTGTTTTATTTCTTACAGATCAAAGTTAATTAAAGTTGAAAACTTTGAGTCTTATTTTAAGAAACAAAAGGCTGACTCAAACTGTGGGTTTGCAGAAGAGTATGAGGTAGGCATTTTTAAAGTTCCTTGTTTTTCTGTTATGGTAGCTTCTGTGTCATTCCACATGAAATTAATTTGCATAATGCTGTCTCTGCCAAAATGAAATGTCAAGACCATACTGCCTTCATGATATAATTACCAAAGGAAACAGAATTCAGGTGCTAGGTCTTGCAGTTATCCAAATAACCAGAATCAACTCTGAAAATGCATACTATAAAATTATAAGCAAACTTTAAAAATTAAGATTACCTCATCCTAAATCCAGTTCTCTTTGGATATCATAAGATCAAATATTTAAAAACTGTTTGCATGCCTTGAAACAAAATGATATTAAATTAAATTGCTTTATATTATAGGATCTCAGGGCAGTTGGTACAAATCAGCCCAGATTTGCAGCTGAACTGCCAGAAAACAAAGGAAAAAATAGATATAACAATGTCTTGCCATGTAAGTTTCTCAAGCTTGTTTTTATGTTCACCTATTATTACTAAATACTAAATACTATTACTAAATGCTTTCTGCTTATACATAATTGAATCACAACTCTTGTTATTAACTACTTCAGGATTCAGAATGAGAGTGTTTTTATCTTGCTGCATTGTTTGCCATTTTGCCTTTCATACTTGCATTTTAATACGCATTTGTTTGATAAGCCATCTGGGTGACATTTGTTCAAAGCTGCAGTATCTGTGATGTGCATACATGCAAATTCCTATGCACATTTCTACATTTATATGCTCAGTTTATTGACTTTGCTATTTCAGAATACTATTTAGATCTAGTAATAGGGGATGCAGTATTAGTTTTGATCTCTCAGTGTATCAGCTGAAATAAATACCACATTCCTGGGGGTTGGCAGGTCTATGGGCTGCTGCAGAGAAGAACAGAATAAAAAGGTGCAGTTCCATCAGAGGTATTTGTTCTGTTGGCAGAAGAACAGTGTTCAGTCCAACTGAAACTGAAATTAAATCAACCCATGTTATTATTTCATAGGCAGTTTTAAAAAATATTTATATTGCATTTCCTGTTAATATTCTACAGTAACACAGCATTCAAAACAGAAAAACTAGCTGAACAGTTAAAATAAATCAGTGCAAAAGTAGATAAAAATAGCAGACTCACATAAGGAATTGTAGAAGAAAATGGGTATCTCTCCCCCCCACCACCTCACCACCATTTAAAGTTTAGTGGTGCTTCATGAAGCTGCCTGCACAGGATAGTCCACAAGGAACCACCTCTACCAAAAACAGACACAAAAACCCCTCTTACTGTGCAGCCACTGCCAAACTTCCAAAGATAGAAACACTTGGAAGAAGGCCTTTCAGGTATTTGGCATCTTCATATAGAGGGCAAATCCGGAGAGCTGTGAGAACCTTGTATCTTCTTTATTTCAGAGGAACTTGTGTGAGCTTTGCTTTGTTTCCAGTGCAGCACTTGTGGGAATGGCACCCCCTGATGTTGGATCTGTGTAGTACCTGATGAAAAGTCCTGCTTTCTACTTCTTTTAGCATGGAGGCTGTTCAAAGGAATGGAAACCTGGTCTGTTCCTCCAAAGGCTTCATCTGCCTTGCTCTCTCAGTTACACAGTTCCCATTAGCAACCTAATCTGGTCTCTCTGCATGTGCATATTGGAGCAGAGTAGAGAGGAAGTAGTCCTTCTGTATCCTCTGTGGAAATCCCTTTTCCACAGTAGACTGAGTAGAAATCCCCTAGATTGATTGATTGATTGATTGATTAATATTTTGAAATATTTTCAACCCCTGTTCCAAGGCTCATATTTTACCATTGCATCAAAGGAGCCAATGTTTATGAGTGTGGGACTGGGACTTAGGAGATCTGGGTTCCAGTCTCCACTTGGCCATTGAGCTCACTGGATAACTTTGGGCCAGTCACAGACTCTCAGGGTGGTGGTTCTGAAGATAAGATTGAGAGGAGGGGGAGAATTATGTAAGCTGCCTTGAGTTCCTAGCAAGGGAAAAAGGTGCGAGACATAAGTATAATAAATAAATTGAATTAATCAGTTAATGGGATGTAAGTTTGTTTCAGCTGAATTGAAGTATTTTTTCTCAGTTACAGCCAGTTTATTGGTAACATAGCATTTTGTACAGTGGTACCTTAGCTCATGAATGCTTTGGTTCATGACCAAATCTGGTTGCAAACAAAAATTTCATAAAAATTTTAACTCAGGTCATGAACTCCACAATGGGTGGCAACCTTGATCGCAGCCGTCTCCCCACAACCTCCCCTCCCGAGTGGGGAGATGGCTGCAATCGTGCTGAGGGCAGGGGGGATATGGCCGAGATTGCGCCCGTCTTTCCTGCAGGAGTGCAACCGCAATCTCGACCATCTCCCCCTCCAGCACGATCACACCCGTCTCCCCCCCCCAGCGCTCCTGCATTCGTGCCTGTCTCTCTCCGCTCCAGTGTGCCCCATTCACACCCGTCTCCCTCCCCCAGCATGCCCCATTCGTGCTGGTCTCTCCCTCTCCCAGCGCGCCCACAATCATGCTGTCTCCACGCCCCCCCCCCCCAGCATGCCAGGATGATGGGCACGTGCAGGGATGACAGGCGCAATCGTGGTTGTTCTGGGGGGGGGGGCGGGGAGATGGCCATGCTTGTGCTCGGGGGGGGGAGTGGGGTGATGGCCACAATCTTTGTTGTTCTTTGTCACTTTGCTTCACATTTTTCTGATTTAAAAAAATACTTACAGAACAGATTAACCTTATTTACATTGAACCTTTTCGGGAAATTTAACTTTGCTTACAACTATTTTGGGTCATGACCAGAGTCCTGGAACGGATTAAATTTGTGAGCCAAGGTACCACTGTACTTTCTATATTTTTTACTTTTAGCTCTTTGGTCTTTCCCAGTAAGTGGGTTTCTGTATTTAGAGACTTTACTAAGTTTGTAAAATGTGCTGGGGGGAATAAAAGAAAAGCTCTTGACACCTGTTCCTCCTCTTTTGCAGATGATATTTCTCGTGTTAAACTTTCAGTGCAGAACCACCCAAATACGGATTACATTAATGCAAACTACATGCCTGTAAGTCTTCTTGGCCTGATTTTACATGTTGCATATCAAAATCCTCTTTGTCATGTGCGCACGCTCAGAAGAGTCCCTTACGCATGCACAAGAGGAGGAAACTTTTCATGAGAACCAGAGTGTTCACGAATAGTTATGGTGTCAAACTCCCCACTCTCACAGATGCTGATAGTAAGAATGGGTCAGGTAAGGAGATGCAGAGAGAAGATGAAACAGAGGCGCAACAACAGGACAATTTGGGAGTAAATGTGAAAACAGTCTTTCAATCTTCTAATATGGAGTGTGAGAACCAGATAGATAAGGGACAAGGGGGATTTGCAGATGCTCGTTCTCGCAGGCGCAGACTGGGACAGCTCGAATCCAGACTGACTGAATGATGCAATGAGAGAGGCCACAGCGCTCCGCCCATGGAGGGGCGGCCATGAAGGGTTCATAAACCAAGTGTGGGCTGAACTTAGTTAGAACGAGAGAACAACTTTCTATCCTGTTTAAACTATATATGTAATACTGTTTAGAATAAAGACATTGGTAGTATCAACTGGAGTGATTGCTTTCATTGGGAAGGTGCATCTGCCTCATGACACTATCATGTTTTAAGTGAACAATGTGTTAAAGAGAGAGAGGTGCTATTAAGACCATACTTTTATTGCAGGGGTACAACTCTAAGAAAGAGTTCATAGCTGCACAAGGGCCTTTGCCCAGCACTGTGCAAGACTTCTGGCGCATGATCTGGGAGAAGAACATTTATACAATTGTTATGCTGACTAAATGCATTGAACAAGGCAGGGTAAGTGGCTAAAGTTTTGATGAAACACGCTACAAAATGGGCTGCAGAACAACACTAAGACAAATTGGCGGGTGCTTTAGGAGTTGATAAATAGGCATACAGGCCTGCTCTTAAGCTTTCAGACTGAAAGAACACACACAAGTATAGAAAATGTATATAGATACCTCTTTAGCTGAGCCACAATAATGAAGAAGCTGTTAACAAGCATTTATAATTAGCTTATGTTCTTGTCAAGATGGAAGTAGTACAGCAACTGAGGAGACTTTGATCCTCTGCCTACTGACAGGGGACATTGCCTTTACTTGCTTATTAGATTTCTATGCCCCCCAATAGCCATAGCTCTTTGGGTAACTCACAATAATAAAAAGCATAAAATATGACAAGGCATACACTATACAGGTTTAAACTGGAGTATAAAATAGAAGTGAAAGCCAAAAATAAAAGTGAGCAGCAGCACATAGATTTAAAATACATTATAGGGATTAAAACATCCGTGGAATGCACTTCCCAGAGAGGTCCACCTGGTGCCGTCGTTATTTGCTTTTCGGTGCCAGGCCAAGACCTTTTTATTCAAACAGTATTTTAATAGTGTTTAATGTTTATAGATTTTAATTGTGCAGCCAGTTTGTTTCCGGGTTTTAATTATAATTGTAAGTGTTTTATTATTTCTGTGAGCCATCCCGAGGCTATGTAGCAAGGGGATGGCATATAAAAACTTGAAATAAATAAAAACAACGAAGACTGAAAGACCAGTATTTCTGGGAAAATAAGGCACCAGAAGGAGCACAGTGTAGGTGTCATGGGAGCCCCTCTGTCGAGTTCATTGCCGCATTGCAGCAAAAGAGGAGCCACCCACCTCATGTCCTTTGGCAGGCGCCCCCGGAGGGGGAAGGGATTTTTCTGTTCCTTGCATTGTTTTATATTGTTGTAGCTGGAGTTGCTTTAATGGTGTCTTTTAAATGAAATGTGGGTGGCTACTGTAGTTGAAATAGTTCTTAACCGTGCTTTTACATGTGCTTTAGTATTTTTATATATGAACTCCTTATTCTATTAAATATCAACTTGTATTTCTAGACGAAATGTGAGGAGTATTGGCCAAACAAACAGTCCAAGAACTATGGAGACATAACAGTGGCCATGACCTCAGAAATTGTCCTTCCAGAGTGGACAATAAGAGATTTTTCCATGGCAAAAGTGAGTTATTTTTTGTGTCTGTGTGGGTTTGACGCTCTGAAATGATAGCACTTTACTGTGAGTGGACCTTCCAAATCCAGTGGAATTGGAAGGTGCAGCTAATAGAAATTCAAAGGGTTCAAAGTAACTTCTAGATTCATTTGTCCCACTGTCAGTCCTGAGGCAGAAAATTCCTTCCACAAACCTGCAACTGCCCTATCATACTGACCCAGTGTGAAATAGCTGATAAAATGTTGGATATGGACTGAATACATAGGAATTCCAGTCACTGCTCAGCTATTTATCTTGCTAGGTGGCCTTGTGTCATCGTCTCTCAAACTGCATATATCCCAGAGGGTTGGTTGAGGATAAAATGGGAAAATTCTATGTACACCACCCTGATTTTATCTTGGGAAGGTTGGGATACTTATGTCATTACTCTTGGAAACTTTAGTGTGCCTTTTTACTCTATTTTAAAACACTGGACCTTGGCAATAGGGAGTTTACACAGATATGAGGGGATCTGGATTAAAGCTGTGGTTTAATTTTTCAGTGTGACTTGTTGCCTAATGTTAAATTCACTATTATGTATTTTGTTTTGGTCTATTTTAATACACAACCTTTCTCAAGACTTGGGACAAGCAACAAAGCTATATTTAAAATTGCGGATGGGCAGAATCCCCTCAGGAAAATTAGAAACTATCCATTAAATTGGATTAACTAATAGGACAGCTGTGAGAACCCTGAAATGGATCCGTGTTTAAAGCAGTCAGTTCCAAAGGGGCAGGGCTTTAAGGTCCTCTCATGCTTCTGATGGGAGCAAAGTTGACATAAAACAGCACTGTTGGATCGTTCAGCCTGAGGTTCAAACTTAGTTTTAGGAAGATCTTAAGAGTCACATTCCAGTGACAGGTAGCCTAAAGGCAAAAAGGGCAAGGCCAAAAGTACCAGCATGTTTGCTTACCGCTCTTCCTGCCAGGGACTAATCCTCATGGAAGCATTCAACTTTATAGAATGGAGAGAAACCTGCACAAAACCAGGAAACTAATAAACGCTCAATGGAGGTGTGGCCATCAAGGGAATGCCAACAGGCTGGGTTAGGACTTCATACCTGAGGTTCTCTATTCCTGGCCTAGAAGCATCTGAACAAGACCTCCCATGTGGGTGAACTCCTTTCTGCTATTTCCTCTGCATTTCCCAGAGTCATCCAGTTGGGCACGACAGGCTCAGCCCAACCTGTTTCAAGAAAAACAGAATGGCCTTTCTGAGCCAGTGCGATGTAGTGGTTAAGAGCACTGGACTGGGACTCAGGCAAGCTGGATTTTAGTCACTGTTCAGTCCTAGAGCCAACTGAATGACTCCCAGACCAACCTACCTCACAGGGTGCTTGTTGTGGGGATAAGATTGAGAATAGGTGGAGGAGAATGATGTTACCACTTGGAGTTTGTAATAAAAAAGTGAGATATAAATCTAATAAATAAATCCCTAATTTCATGGACTATTAACTCCAAAATGGGGAGGAAAGTCCATCCTCACTCCCAAATCTAGTAGGAAAATTTGAACATGTTCCATTGGTCTTTAATGAGAATAATCAAACACTATTTCCAGTTGAATGTTTAGTCCAAGCTATTAAAAACCACGCCAAATAGAGTTGCAGCAATTTCAGAAAATGTACTGGATGAAACACTTAGTCCAAGCACTGAGAGTTTGCCCAGTAACGTGCATTTGGCTTTTAGTATGTTCCATAAATTTCAATCATTGGTTGCTTCCTCCCATGACTTGCAGTTCCTCCCCTGGATGAGCCATCTGTTGCCAGTGTCTTTACTCCTTTTGCAACTTCCCTTGGGCCCAACCCACTCCTGCCATTCCTCTTTACAGATGTGACCTACCTGCCTCTTCCAGTCTGCCAGGACATTTCACATCTAATTCACATTTCCCTTGGCTGAAACTGCAAAACCCCACCAAGCTAAAGAACCATCAACCAGAAAAACCCTCGTGATGATTTGCCTTGACACATTTAACAAAATTATTTATTGCTAGAATTTCATAGATAAAACAGAATCACCAGGCATTATTTTGTGACAAATGCTTTGGAATATCATTCTTCTGAACACTGACTCCTCCTCGGTATTTTCTTTTTTAAGAGTGATTTGTTGGAAAGTCACCCCGTGAGACAGTTCCACTTCACTTCCTGGCCAGATCACGGTGTTCCGGAAACAACCGACCTCCTCATTAGCTTCAGGCACTTAGTTAAAGAATACATGAAGCAGAACCCACCAGGTTCTCCAACTTTAGTACACTGCAGGTACAAAGATGACTTTACTTTCTTTAAAACAAAGATCAATTTTTAAAATACGGTTCTGTGCAATTGTAATGGGTGTGTGTGTGTGTGTGTGGTATCTTTCAAGACAACAATTAAAGGCCAGTGTCCTTGTAAAGCCGTTACCAAGCGCAAGGTCTAGCGGCATTACTTTGTTATTGTTTACTGGATTTCTATAGCTGTTCCCTAAGCCAAGTTCTCTGGGCAAGGCAGAAATATATTGCAATATTAAAATGTAACACAATACTATAAAATTACAAAAAGCCATAATACAGCAATCTAAAATTATACCTAGACCAAGTTTAGGAACAGAACCCTGCCAAGGTGGGGTTCGCCCTGATCCAACACACATGCACTTGTCTTTCAACCTCCTCCATGATATGAACATGTGAATTTATTTTATACTGTTGGTGTTTTAACATAACAGTAACATGTTATGTTATGTAACATACACAACATAACATATTACGTTATGCAAGATGTAAGCAAGCAACCAAAAGCCTCGGACTTGCCAGTTCCCTTCTCCTCCTCCTGTGTGGCCAGAAGGAGATATCCAGAAGTATTTGCTGCTTGCTATGTCAGCTAGGGCAATGGACTGTCTGGAGCAGGGCTCTTCCCCTGGCTGTTCCGGAAAGGATTCTTCTTTTAGAAGGGAGAAACATGGAAGCTGAAGGCTTAGTGTGGCTAGTTTCTTTTCCCTGCACTATTTTCCTGATCCAAACTGCCTCCCCGAGCTGCTGTTTGCACAGTGGGGTGGTTTGGGGAGGGGACTTACAGGGAAATGCCTCCACCCACAGCTTCAGCGGATACTTCTTAAAGCTGTAAATGTTCTTGATCTCGGATCTCCCTGTTCCCTTCTGATTTTGCCCTGCACAGAAGTCTTTCCCACTCCTGACACCTGAACCTGGAGACCCCAGAGTCAGGCAAGCTCAGCTGTGCCCTCTTAAGTAATTGCTGATTATCACTTTCCCTTTGAAAACTGAGACCAGGGCTCAATTCATTTTCTATACAGGCACTGATCAGGTTCATATTCCATTTAGTAACTGTGCAGTATCAAGGTGAATCCAGGCAAAGGCACAACAATTATTTAATGTCAGTTTATCCACCTTAAAGCCAGGGACCAAGAGTGTTTTTTTTCTACCTTGGCCATTTTTTAAAGCTTCACCCTAGTGCCCTTCTGATGTTTTGCACTACAGTACCCATATCTCTGAGCATTGACCATGCTGGATGGGGCTCGTGAACATCATAGATAGATTCTGGGATGAGCTCCACTTCTGGACCTTTCCCCAGATCAGAAGGTGCACCCTCTGGGCAAGCTCAGCTAAGAACTGCTAAAACCAGCTTCTTCAGATCTCTGTTCCAGTAGTTTTTCCCCATACATAAGAAAAGCCACGCTGGATCCATCCAGTCGAGCACTCTGCTCACACAGTGGCAAACCAGCTGCCCACAGGATCCCTCAAGCAGGATGGGTACAATAACTCCACTTTCCCAGGCTTCTCATCAGCTGGTGTACACAGGCATGCTACCTCTGATAACAGAGGGAGCACGTAGCCAGCAAGGCTAGCAGCCACTGATAGTCTTCTCCTCCATTAATTTGTCCATGCTAGGAAGGATTTAGGGCTTTAAAAATGTAACAGAGGCCGCAATCCTATTTATACCTATTTCTGTTAGAATACAAAATTCAATAATTTATGACAAATGTTAAATCATTCAAATTGGATTTTTATTTACAGTGCTGGAGTTGGAAGGACAGGAACTTTCATTGCAATTGACCGTTTGATCCAGCAAATAGAGACAGAGAACAAAGTTGATGTATATGGTGTTGTATATGATCTTCGGATGCATCGATCTTTAATGGTGCAAACAGAGGTACAGGCTTGCTGCTGTTTTAATCGTATGTTAAGTTTGCCAATCATTAACCAACAAAAGGGATAGCAAGTTCATATTTTTGCCAGCAGTAGCCCACTTCCAGAATTTTCCTTTGAAATCAGTAGAACTACATAAAACTTGAGGATGAGCTTTCCTGTGCTGATGAAACTGCTGGCCTCAGGCATACATTTCTGACCTGTTATTTCAATCCTTTTTCTAATGTATTATCACACACAAGCTCAGGAAATGTATTGGGGTAAGTTGAGACTAGTGCAATTACTTGATTGAAACTTTTATGAAAATGATTATTAACTATTTGGCCAATATCCAAACATGAATAAGGTGTTGAGAGCCAGTGTGGTGTCTTGGTTACGCACGTGGGACTAGGACTCAGGCAATCTGGGTTCTAGTCCCTGCTCAGCCATGGAGCCGACTTGGGTGATGTTGGTCCAGTCAGATTCTCAGCCCAACCTACCTCACAGGTGGTGCTTGAGAGCAGGAAGAGAATGGTGTAAGCTGCTCTGGGTTCTTTAAAAAAGAAAAATGATGGGATATAAAGCAAATATATATATAAATAAATAAGAGGATAGGGCAAGAGATTCTCCCAAAGAAGACAGAGAATCCTTTTATTATAGAAAGAATTCAAGACACTCTTTTGTTGGTACTCAGTCCTTCCAGGCCCAAGAAATTTTTCTGTTCAGAGTGAAGGCCAAAATGGCACCCCATCTCATTATATCTAGGCAAGTCAACTGGACTGGTAATTGGACTGGTATTTTCGTCAGTACTGGCGAAAGATGAGAGTCCTTCTCCAATGTGCCTTGAAGGCAGTAGGCCAGCTTAAGGTTGCCTTCAAAATAACACTCTGCTTCCAAACCTCACTGCTGCATCGCAGCACCTGCAATCTTCCTCTGTTGGAGGGTAAGCTTGGCCCTGCATATTTCAGCCCTCAGTATTTTTTTTCCTGTGTAGACAGCTAGAGGTTACAGATCGCTTGATTCCTTCCAGGACTGCTTGCATACAGGAAGAGACCTGATTTGCAGGTCTACTTGCATGCAGGAAGAGATCACCATAGGACAAGAGTGGACAACTTCTACGCCAAAGAATCTGGCAGGCTGCAGTTCCCATCCACCATAGCCATTGGTGAGGATGGTTGGTCTTGCAGGCCAAAACACACACACTGCCTACTCTGCCACAAGATGTAATGGCAGCTTCTGACTTGCCCTCCTTTCTTATTTGTACTCTAGGGACCTGAAGTGGAAAAGAGCAGATGTACCACATTATGGGGAATCCTGGTGCACTTGTGAAGAGGGTGGGAAGCTGCTAGTGTAGAGAATATGCAGAAATCAGGGACCTCTGCCTGCTGTTTGCAAAAGGAGTCCTTAGGATTAACCTGGTTCTTGCTCAGCTAAAAGTTAGCAGGGCATCTTATGGCTCTCCAGATCTTTTAGGTTGCAACTTCCATTTTATCTAACCACTGGTTACACTTGCTGGGATTGATGGGGTTTCCAGTTCAACATCCAGTGGAGGACATGTTCCCAATCCTTGTCTTTTACAGGTATATTATCATTGCTGAATTCAGCCATGTGTATCTTCTCTCTTCAAAGGAATGCATGATATGAAATCTGTGCTAAATATTTCATTGTCTTTTTTCTCCACCTTAGGATCAGTTTGTCTTCCTAAACCAGTGTGTTTTGGACTTTATTAAATCCCAGGAAGAGAAGAAACCGGACCTTATATATCAGAACACAAATGCCCTGGAAGTCTATGAGAACTTCAACCCATTACCACATACCAGGAAGGCAAATGGCTACCATGTATAACTGCCTCCCACTAATGCCTTTTACACGCAAGAGGGAACACGCACTCTTTCTGTATGCCTTTCCATACAGTGATTTCTTCCCACTTTTAAAATAATTGATCGGAAGATGCACATGTTAAAATTCCTGTAGGAAATCATTTTTATACAATGTAAAAGGGAAAATACACTGCATCTTACAGAGAATTCTGCTTTGAGGAGGGCGAAGAAGCATCACGTTATTGATGAAATTAGCTTACACTGACCAAATGGTGAGATCCATTTTTAAATTTCAAAAATGAGACAAATACTTCCTTTTTGTTTAAATTAGGCTCATGTTTGGGCTTAAGGTACACTGATTATTATATTCTACATGTTCAAAAAATGTTAGTTTCTGTAATATTGGTTGCTTTAACCAATGACCATCTACATAACAGTGGCTGTTCGAGTTCCTTTTATTTAAAAAGGGATCACCACAACCTTTTGCAAATAGACTATTTTATTATGTCATTGTGCCTTTTTTCTAGCTATTTTGCTAAAGACAATATGATCAGAATTCTATATTTTTGTATTGAAATTCTCAGCTGAAATGTAACCTTGAAATAAGATTAATTTTTTTTCATTTGGAATAGCTTTGCTGATTCTTCCCTTACATTAGTGGCAACCCTTTCTTTGTAGTTTCCTTTGGTCTGCAAAGACTCTCCTGTAGAGTTACTTCACATGATCACGTGAGGACACCAGCAATGGTGCGATACCTTGGTTAAAACTTGTTTAAATGGTTAAGCTAAAACGTGCCAAGTTTCATCTTCATTTTCATGTGTTGAAACATGCTTCCTCTTTCCAAAAGAAATTGGCATTTGTCGCAAGCATATTGACTTCTGCACCCCAGCCGCTGCTGCTGCTTTTCATCATTTCCTCTTTTGAATTTACTGTCTTGAGTCTCATTTGCCCTGCCTGCCATATAATCTGACTGGCTGTAGTGACCCATTCAGTTTTATCTGATGCTCTGCCTCTGTGTTTGAGTTGCCTGCAGGAAAATCACTGCAGTCATTTAAGCAGCAGTGAAGAAAAATGAGACCAAAGTCTGTGAGGAAAAACTCAAGGAAATGGTGAATAAATGAAGTCACCACTGCCAGTGGAACATAAGTGTGTCAGACACATTGCAAAATGTTGGCAATGAGTATTTTCCCCCTCAGAGGTTAGTTTTGCTTTGTGGGATATGCTAATTGCAAAGCAAACATAGAAATTGGGAATTGACCCAGTTCATGCAATTACCACAGCCCACACTGACTTATTCAAGGCTAGTAGCCACTGTGTGTGCTAGCAGCCATTGTGACTATTCAGGCTGTGGTTGCAGGCATTGCAGTTTGAGATGGCATCTGAACCCAGCAAAGGTGGCTTACTGCCGTGGTGAACAAACATCCCACAACCCATGGGTTGGTTCTTGTTCAGGGGGTGGTTTGTTCACCATGGCAACAACTCATCCTTAACTGAGTCAAGAGGTCATGAGAAGCCACAGCAGCTGCCCACTGCAGCTGAACATTCACAGGGGTCACTAGTATATGCTGCAACTCAGAATGACCTACGTGACTGCAGTAAACATGCAGCCAGCTGAATGCATGACCAAGCCCCGATTACTTAAACAACGTACTCCTCAATTCTTGCAAAAGCCAGGCTACTAAGTGTGCACTGGTGACCTGAAAACTTGACATGGTTGCTCAAACCACTGGGGGAGGCAGTCATTTGCAGCCTCCAGTAAGCCCAGCATTACCAGACCCCTGTTCCAACATCCTCAGGTTTCAGAGTAGTTACAAGGGAGAACTTATGCTGGATTCATCATGCATGAATAAGCTATATGTAACAGCCTGTTGTATGGTTAGAACCATCCTTTTGTTAGTTTTGAACGCCCACTCTGCAGCCAGCAGTTCATCCAGCCCCAGCTCCTAAGGTTATCACTTTATATCTACCCCCTTCATTGATCTTGAAGATTAACCCGTAGTTGTGCCATTCGAAGAAGAGGAGGGCTATGTAACCCCCCTGTTTTAACTATTGCTTCCTTTGTGTGTGAGTGTTGTATATGGTGTTGATGGGAGGAGGCCCCTCTCTGTTCTGGCTGATCATTTTTGTGTTCTTGTAAGTAATAAGGGTTTATTTATAAGTGCAATATTTGATTTACTGAATGAATGATTGTCTCTATTTCCATAGAGTTTTACTCAGGTCCAGTGTTTCTTCCTTTTTGTTCTGTGGTTTATGTTTTTACATGTGAAATTTTTGGAAAATTGATGAATTTTTATGGTGATTGATTCCAGGAAGGTTCATTAGTTTTACTCAAATTTTATCAAAATAAAATGTACAAAGATCTACTGATTCTGTCAACTGCAGAATATGTTTTAGCCAGTTAAAACTGAAATATATATATATTTTAAGATGGTTGTGTATCAAAGATATATAAGTGCTTTGTCATTTTTTGTTTGCATTATGCTGCTGTAGTTGTAATGGATACGATTAATGAATATTGAAGGATTCTCCATTAAATTAATATTGTTGGTACACTGATGTTAAAACTATGAAGGCATTCTTGATGAAGGACTTGTGGTTTGGGAAATGGGACGGGTGTTATTTCTTGTAGTCAATGCGCTGGCAGCATTAGAAACTGGTATGATCTGTGACTGTATTGTAGAGCTATCGATAAAGTATTTTAGTATTCTGGGCTCCACTCCTCAGCCTCCTTTTGTTGCAAAACCCCTTTGAATGTCATTGAGCTTGTGCAAGCAAAAATCTGAAGGTTAGCTATACTCCACCATCTTGGAGAATCTGAAAAACTGTGTAGCAAAATCTAGCTGCATTTTTTGGAATCAGATCACATTAAAGTGGGAAAAAGTTTTCCCAGCCTATTCCACTTCTACACAACTCCATCATGGGGATTTTTATATCTATTGTTGCATTAAGTAGAATGGCATTGGATTTTGTGTGTTGGACCAAATACTTCCTAAATTTTATTTTAATAAAAAGATAGAATATGTATATTTCATAAATGCCACATTTCAGTGTAAGCGTCTTCACTGTATAATTAAGCAAAACTTTGGTAACTTACATTGCATTATATATTATCAGTATAGGACATATCCAGCATCATTTTGAAGGCATAGTTTGTTGAGGACAAAGTAATGCCGATCTGTAAAGACAGGTTCTTGTCCTTGGAGATCATTCTACAGGAAGAAGTTTTGAAGAAAATTCAACTAAGATTAGATACAATGATTTGTTAAAAAAATCCTAATCACATAGCAGTGCTAACAGTGCATGCATTTTGCAATAGCTGCAATTAGCATGCCAATAAATGAATTTAAGGACCTACCTTATAAAAAGTAGCCCTCAATCAAAACATGGCCTCTTGCTTTTTACCTGTGCATTCCTGCACAGGTGGCTGCTGTGTCTAAAAAGTTAACAGAGGGGATGTCTGTGTTCACTGAAATGAATGGCATCCTCTCAAGGTAAAGCAAATATTCCTAAGACTAGTATGCCTCAAGTTTGTGATACATTGATTCAGTCAGTCTTTTAGAAGTTAAATGGACCAAGGATCGGAGGTAAGCAATTACATTTCATGTAGGCTCAATTCATTGTGGGATTTAGACTTTGAACAAAAAGAATAGGGAGGAGATAGGAGAAAAGGTACTGTATCCTCTTTGCTTAGATTCTCCCCCACCTCCTTCCGGTTAATCCCTTGCTGCCCTCATGATGCCACTGGTGGGCGCTGCTAAGCTGCTGTCCCTGATAGGTATTTTTGATGGAGGACCATTGTGCCAGGAGGGCAGTAACTAGGTTTGGGCCAGGGCTGAGCAGGGACTGAGTCAGTCTAGCAAACGCCACTGATTGCAGGTCACTCTCATAGACATTCTCACCGTGGGAGCAAATGTGTCTTAGTTGCCAATGTAACAACCCAGTTCTAAATGTGTGCACCTGATTACCTGCCTATCTTGGGAGCATAGCATGACATTCTGGGTTATCACAGCGCCCCAGTTCTAAGCACTTGTTTTTCTGGCTGGCCTGGCCCTCCTGTTAGACAAGGCAAGGTAGCTCATAGCAGGCAGCAAATTTCAGGGCAGCAATACAGAGCAGCTAACTATCGATTGTTTAGTGTTTAGTTTTTGTTGTTTTACCACTATTGGAGCCCTCTTGGTTTTTCTCAGGCACCAAAATGCCTTGGTCTGTCTTGGTATTGTGACAGGCCAGCTGGATACCTAATGAAAAGTGGCTTGAATAGGAATAGTTTTTCCACTGGTTAGCTTGTTATATAATTTCCTTTTGATCTAGGCTTTGAAGTTATCCAGAACTCCTCAGAGTGCATCATTCATGTTGCTGGGACTGTTCAAATCATCCATTCCTAGCCTTAAACTTGGAAGTAACAACTTAAGGGTCAGGTTTCAAAGAAAGGACATGCAACTGCACCATGCAAGTGGGAATTTTGCTTGCTATTTTTGCCACAGTAGTTCTCACTGCCACAGAAAGAAGGTGTTGTGACGTTTAAAAAGTAGCTAATCTCAGGCTGCAACCTTATGCATAGGAGTAAGTCTACTGCAGGGGTCTCAAACTCGCGGCCCGCGGGCCAATTGCTGGGACGGGCAGGGCCGGGGGAGGGACCCTGCGGCCTTCAAAGCACCGGCCCACCCCCACCGCGGTGGCGGAATACTTGATGCGGCCCAGCCTCACCCAGACTCTACTTCCAGCGGCCCCCAGGTAAGTTGAGTTTGAGACCCCTGGTCTACTGAGAACAGTGGCGCTTACTTCTGAGCGCACACACATAAGATTTCAGTGTCAAGCACTGGGAACTACTGCAATAGCAAAATAAAGCAATAATGTATCTCCATTCTTTGAATGCTTGCCAGAATTTCTAACTGGATGTGTTTTCTACATGTGTGGCCTAATTTTAAAAAGGGAGTAGTATTCTTTATTCATCATAATTACTGTTATGATTGTTTATTCAAGTTAAATACAATTTCCAGTGTTTTATCCATTGTACAGATGTTTGCAGTACGCTGTCATTAATTTTAATGGTTTTATTGTCCTTTCAATGACATAAAAGTAACCAAATAAAACATTGACATCGTTGCTTTCAATGTGTATTCCTCCTTTATGATTCACATAATTTAATCAACTTCCCTTATCATTCATCCCTTTCTAGGACAACTTCAGGTCCTTTAATCCAGTCCTTTAAACAGTGTGTGTTTATGTGAAAGGAAATGAATGCTCAAGGTTGCATTGTATTACCCTGTGGGAGGTTGCTTGGTACCTGTAGGAGAGAGTCATGATATGGGCATAGGCTTGTCATTTGTTGCTCTGCTGAAGGCAGAGAAATGTTTTTGGTTTTGCAAAATACAAATAAATACTGAAATATCTCCAACTCCACTGGTAGTAGTTCCAGTTGTATTTAGCTGTGAATCATGCTGCTGACCAAGCTGTAACATCACTGGTGGTGCCAGGCATCTAAACTGAACCAAAATGTAAACATAGGTGTTTCACTGCTTACCTTAACTTGCTTCCATCTGTATCTTGATTCTATTCCATGCTGCAGGTAGTTATGGAAAAGACCTGGAAACATTTTGAGCCTCTCTTGTGTCAATGCCGTTAATATGGAAAAGAATGTGGTAGAAAAGGCAAATGGCAGCCGAGATAGATTTTACATTTACTGTAGGATCCAATTTAAGTTTGATGTGTGAAAGAGACTTGACTTTGCTGAACTTGGGCATCAGCAATAATTGTCTGCTACCAACAGACTTCTATCCATAGATCCACAGAGACTCTCCCCACATTTACCCAGTGCAGCCAGTGAAAACCTGGCAGGCAGGTATGTGGTGGCAGGCCATGCAGCACAGCCCTTCAACAGGGAAGGCCAGAGCTCACTGGCAGAGTACCTGATCTGCATGCAGGGCATCCCAGGTGCCATCCTTGGCACAGTGGAGAGCCAGTGTGGTGTGGTGGTTAAGAGCATGGGACCAGCACTTGGGCCATCTGGGTTCCAGTCCCTGCTCAGCCATGGAGCCCTGGGTGACTTTGAGCCAGCCAGAGACTCACAGTTAAGCTTCCTCACAGGAGAGGATAAAATGGAGATGAAGGGAACCATGTATGCCACCTTGGCTTCCTTGCAAGAGGAAGAAAGACAGGGTATAAATGTAATTTGATGCTGATACATAATCAAGATCAGATAATCCTTCCTGAAAAGTCCCAAGGTTAGTATGCTGTCATTCATGAAGTAAAGCACTCTTCCTCACCTTGCTGCCTGCCAGAGGATTAGGACTACAGTTGCCAGCATTCCTGAAATGCTGTTGGAGAATTATGGGAATTGCAGTCGAGCACAGCTGGAAGTTGAGGATGGCTGGCTTTAAAAAAATAAATTATTAAATTGCATGGGTGAAGTTGTTAAAAAAAAGTTGTTTACATACAGAAAGAAATGCCTGGTCAGCTTTCTGCTTCCATTAGGCTAAACCTTTATCTGTACACCTTCTCTTCATGGAAAAAACTGAGCAAAAAGAAACTTGCAGACTCATCAGCTTTCTTATAAAATGAATGGTGGCAAAGACACCTCAACTATAGCAAAGATCAGGATAAACTTGGTGGTGCCAAGCTGTACTGGATCAAGCTGAGCCACGTTCGCCTGAGTTCAGCAACCATTGCCTGATTCACATTCATGGGCTTGAAGGACACTGTTAGCTGCTTATCTGCTACATAATGGGAGTGTCTTTGGAAGGAGGGCATTTATTTAACAGACTTGTCCAAGACAATGTAAAAATACTAGGCAAATGTAAAAGGTGTTAATAGATTTTTTTAAAACCCAGTAAAATGAAGACTTTGGCAACCAGACAATAATGTTACCTCCAGACAAGTCTCCATAGGAAGCAAATTAATAAACAGAATCTCCAAGCAAAGACTTGCTCTGTTTTGTTGCCTGCCTTTACTCACATTATGGGATACCTGGAGGAGCACCTCTGTAGGTCACCTCCATGCCAACGTGCCCAGGAGCAGAAAGCTAAATATGTACTTCAGATGTAATGTATTTGTTATGGGTAGCACAGAAAACCCCACAGGAAACTTGCAATACAAATACAACCATCATTTGATTTAATAAAATCTGATACATGAACATTTAAATTGCTTTTCTGTCCTCATATGCACGCCAGCAGCTGAAGAGTGGCTCAAAAGTACTTTAAGGGGAATGTGTGACATTGATTTTAAACAGCAATTTCAGTGTGCAAATTGCAAAACCTAGATGGATGCCAAGAGCTGGTGTAATCTGGATTTTGCCATTTCTTTCATTTCGAGTGAATGATTAGAACTCAAGCAACCAACAGCCTGTGGCTGGCAAGAGAAAGGTTCAAATGGGAAGTGAGATGCCACAGATTGCAACCATTTTGTTTTGTAATTAAAATCTCTGTGCCTTCAAGACTTACAGCGCTACTTGCAATGGTGACATGTTGCTAGCTCTAATGGCGTTGTGCTAGCAGAAATGCTGTTCAGCAGTATGTGCAAGGACAGAATCCAACCAAAGCTCCATTTGCAAGTCTAAAGTTTACAGAGTGATCCACTAGCACTTGAGCAATGGGAAAAGAAAGTTGGCTTTAGTTTGCAAAGCAGTTTCTTCCAGTATGTTGGGTTTGGGCCACATGGTTTGCCTTGGGAACTCTTACACCTAGGGCCAAAGTCATGGGAGTGGTTGTTATCCAGTTGAAGCCACATAAAGGTGGTCTAGATAATCATTTAGGAAGATGTGCACATAATGGCTTCCCCTTGCAGTCTGGGGCTTTGTCCCTGAACCTCTGTAATACATGGGGCAGAATAAGAGTTTCCTAGATCTGCTTGAACTGGGAAGCCCCTGTTCTGACTCACCTGTGCAAGGGGGGGGGGTGCTTTCATTCTCAGGTAAAGATTTCTGTGTGTGCTTGTCACCTAAATAGGCACTAAGAATGCTGGGGTGTCATATGTGGCATACCTAAGGGTCAGTAGGAGTTGACACCTGTACTACACTGATGGAACAAATGGTACCACAAATAGATTTTCCGCACTGTAAGCGACTGCATTTTTACCCCGTCCTCTTCAAGAGGCTTGTGTTCTGCATGGTCTCTCATCCCTGCCTCCTTTCAATGCACACAGCAAAGCAGTGAAGCAAGATAGGCTGAGAAGCGGCCAGCCAAAGAGCTTGGTGGCTGAGCGACCCTCTGAGCACATCTTCCCTGCTCCATGGCCACGGCCTGAAGCAGGACTGCAGAACCATTCGGGCCGCCCTGCCTCTGCACCTCTCTGCTGCCCGCCCAGTCCTTCCTCGCAATTGTCCCTTCCTAAGGTGCCCCAGGGCATGTTGGGATTGCAACATTGCAGAGAGAAGCAGCAGATGTGTGTGGATAAGGCGTGTGTGAATGTTTCTACATGAGAGACCCTGTATTCATCTTATTAACTCTTGCATATTGCCTCATTTGGTATAAAGCCATCAAGACAGTCTCTCATTCCGTCTGTATGGTGGCACCAGCCACACACTCTTTCTCAAGCAAGAATAAGGGAGTGTGAGACGGTGGCGATTGTGTCTGTGATGGGGGGAGAGGACTCTGAGTCATTGGCCTGTGGGCCCAGGTTACTCCAGAGGTGACAGCCTTCAGGAGCAAAATACAGCCAGCCCTCCACATGTGCAGGGCTTAGGGTGCAGGACCCCCATGAAAGTGGAAAAACCACAAATATTTCTCACTCCTCCAAAACCTTAATACTGTTAGCCATACATGTACTGGATGGCTTCTTCCCCTCTTTCTCAGACCTTGTTCTGATCCAGCAGGGCTCCTCCTCTTCATTTATTACATTCTTATGCTCTTATTCCCCACTTCTTTTGCTCACCAGGGGCTGCTCTTTGCACCAAGGAAGCCAGAGGAATTCCCCTCTCTGGGTGGGCAGGAGAAGAAGGCCTGCTTCAGTGGCCTTCCCTCTCCCCCGTTTCACCACCTCCCTCCCTTGTGGTGATGACGATTTTCCACAGTAGACCACAGAACTCAAGACAACAACAACGTTATTGTTATTACTGATTGCAAACTCACAGATAATCAAACCCACCAAAATCAAGGTTTGACTTTATCTGCATACCTTGCTCTCACCTGTGGCATGCTATAGAAAGATACCTCAAGATCTTCGCTTAGATCATTTTTTTAAAGTCCTGCCCAAGAAGCATGTGGGGCGTCCAGCGGCTATCCAACACCGATTCCCATCCCATGCAAACATGGGTTCAAGCATCACATTATTCTTGGAGTATTACTGCTCATGTAAACGGGAGTGTCAAGCTCCTTTTACCCCAAGGGCCAAATCCTATTTCAGAGGTTGCACTGCAGTAACAGATGAGCAGAAATGTTGGCGGCAACGATACTAGCATAGTTTAGCCTAGAGTGGTGTTGGGAAACCACCAAACAATCCACGGTTGTGGAAAAGGAGGAGGGGCCAATCAGGTTGTGTGTCCACGGGAATCCCGGGAGGGGGGCAGATTTGAACTAGGACTGTTCCATAGTGCCACACTCACTCCCAAAGCCTTCCCCAGTTCTCACTCGCCCCCCCCCCCCACCACTTATGCTGCAAGAGTCACATGCAGTGGCTTCTCAGAGTGAACAGCCCTTCATTCTTATGCGCTGGGCGTGGCAATGGCGGGCTGGTTTTACCGTTAAGCAAATGTGCGTGGCTGCTTCATGACACCCGAGGGCGCGGGGACAGGACGATCTGTGCCTGTGCGCAGCCTTCTCAAGACCATATTGGACCCGAGAAGCCTGGGCAGGCGGGCTGCGTTTTCAGGCTTCCTGCACTGTGCTGGTATCTTTATTCCTGATCATCACACTGTTTCATGATGAATTCACACCTTCGATTTTCTCTTCCCACATCCCAGAGCCAGAAGCTTCCTCTCCGAGGGTAAGCCATGCTGAACGCAAGTTGTTTTCCCACCCGGGCAAACTGCGAGCAGCAGGGCGGGTGGGAGGAGTCCTGGGTGCAAATTCACACCCCGGCACTGGGTGCAGCTGGCGTGCCTTGCCCCCCCCCCCCGGTGCACTTTCCGAGGCGGGCGCTCCTCATTGGCTGCTTCCTGCGTCCGCAGCCGGAGCCGGGGCCGGAGCGGGCTCCTGTGGAATGGCAGCTCCAGGCAATTTGATTGGCCCGTGAATCAGTTCTGCCCTGGCCGCCTTCCAGGAATGCTGGCTTGCCGGAGACGGGAATGAAAGGCCGGTCGCTCTGCCGAAGGCTGTGATAGGATTGCTTGGAGACCAGCGCAACCCCCATGCCTTGCTGCACAGTGAGTATCTGGAAGACTCCCTCCTTGCGTGTAATGCCGTCGGTGGATGATTTCCTGGAACCCCCAATTAAACGCGCAGCTTCAGCAGTTTCGCTGAGCAGCCTGAAAATTCTCCTGGGTTGTCACTGAGATGCAATGACCATTGCAATGAAATGAGTTTGAACGGCTGCCTTTTGGTTCTTCCCTTGATTAGCTGCTTTGGTGCAAGATCGCCCCTGATCTTAAGCCTTATCTGCAAGGTGTCTATTTTAAATATTTTCTTCAACTTTAGCCTTGTGCTTTTGTCCATGAGTTGCTTCAACTCCCGCTTTTTAAAAAAACCTGCTGGTTAATTATTCTTCATCTGGGGATAACTTCTTTTGAAGTTGGGAAGGGGCGCGCGCGCGCGCGCACGTGCATGTGTGAACGCTTAATTTTCCTGTGGAATGTACAGAAAGCACTTAATTTCTGGATGAGTAAAAATAGGACAATGTAAAATAAGGTGTGAGCATTCACTTCACTTTTACCAGCCACGACGTGTGCTGTGCTTAAAGGGACAGGATACTGCATTGCACCTAAATTACTTGCAAACAGTTCTTCCCACGAAGACTTAGGGAAGTGACAGCCCTAAGTAATGCTATCTCAGGAATGGAGGGGTTATTCTGCAAAGCTCTGGAAAGGCTTAAAGGAGGGGATGCAGCGTTCTTCGACTGCAGTAACTGTATAATGAAAGCTGCAGCTGAACCTGACGGCCAGCCTGCCTTTGAAAGGGGCTGTTGAATACGTTAAGTTTGAAGCAAGGGCTTGTTCTGCTGCTGAAAGTGGCAGGGTGAGATGCTGTGACTTCAGGGTAGCTTTTAAAATATTCATATTTTATCACCTGACTTGGGGTGTGTGTGCATGTGTGTGTGGCTGGGTGGGAGAAGAGCTTTTAAAATAGCTATACAGAATTTTTTGGAACGGAATGGGGGGTGATCTTTCCCTAAATAATGGGAATTAATGTGGTGAATTGCTGTACATCGCTTCAGCTGGCACTTCAGTGCTTCTGTCAGATATCCTAATGTGCATATAACAGATGTCTGGGATTCTGTTATCTATTTATGCTTGGTGATACTGATTAGCTAGATCCATCCCAGCCCAGTTTGAGACCTGGTTATGGAATGGAAACAGCCTTGGTCTCCAGGAAGAACAACTTACCCTCTGGAATGGATGTGAAGACCTGTGATCCTGCTGGTTTTTCTGAACCCCTCAGTGTCTTTCATTCCCATTGGCGATGGTATCCTTCTGGACCACTGAATTTGCCGAAGAGGCCAGATGTTTAGTGGTTTGGGTGCTTCCTGGAAGAAGATTCTCACTTGGTTGTGCGGGGGGAATCTGTTCCCATTGGGAAACCAATTACTCTGGAGTTTTTGCAGCTGGTCTTACTGGGGGGTACACGCCAACTGACTTGAAGTGTGTGCTAACCAAGTGCACAGTTTGGACTTTGGGCTCACTAGGAAAGCTCAGGTGGTCAGTGGTGGTTGGGAGAGTTTTTGCAAACTTAGACTGCTACTCGAGCAGTGCTCCCCCCGCAGGCTTCCCACTGTTTTATGTGGAGTGGGGCATACAGCTGGCCTCTTGTGCCCAAAGTATTCTGTGTGAGGCTGTCTTGAAAGAAAGTTCAAGATCATCAGCTGGGACCGAATGTGGTCACTCAAGTGTCGGTAGGGACAACATCTCTGAGCCTAATTTAAGGTGCTACCTTCAACATTTAGAGCCTTTGGAAGCAAGTTACTTGAAGGACCTGTAATCAGTCTACCCAAATCAATAATTCTCTTGTTTGCTATTAAGGACAATGTACAAATGGATGGGCTTTTCCCACTGTGGCACTGCATCTCTGGAATGGGCACCACCAGGCCCATCATCGCTGGCTTTAAGGAAAGTCCTAAAGATCCATCTGTTTTCTTTGGCTTCTTTCTTGCCATGCTTTATTGGGCTGCTCTCAGCTTTCAGCTGCAACGATGCGCTAGATTTTAGTACTGTCTGGGCTGGATGTTATTGCTAGCATTTATTGATTTGATTCATTTTGCTATTTTATTATCCTATGAGATTTTAGCAGTCAAGCAGTCAAGCTGCCTTGAGATGGCCTGGAAATACTTTAAATAAATGAAAGGAATGATAGCACAGGAGACCCTGCTAGGTTCATTTTGGGGGGCTATTGCCTATTTGAATGGCTACATTGATTCTGCATCTCTAGGGCTACAATGACATGCAGCCCTAGGCCCTTGCACAGACCCTCCTGCCTCTGGCCTCTTCCAGCCCCTTGTATGCCACTGCTTTTATCGCTCTGCCCGTCCTATTTTCCAGGATTTTATGCCTGCACCGTTTCCAACTCTTGCCCCAGCTTCTCTTTCAAGCAGAGCCTGCATGGTCCATTTTGAGTGGCACAGCAGTGGCAAAACTGATGGGGGCAAAGACAGTGGCAGGTGCCATCATGGAGTAGCAGGCCTGTTAATTTCATTTGCATATACTTGGAGCTACAGGAGACTTTTGCTCTCCCACCTGTGCAAGGCTGCCCTCCTAAAGTCTTCTGATTCCTGTGCCCCATACCATGTAGTTCAGGAGGTCTCCATTGGGGAGGGTGCCGGGGGCTCCAGAGGGTGGGAAGGAGCCAGGAAAACCTCATCGTGTGAATGGAGTTCTGCTCACCCTTCTCTGCACACACCATCACTGGCATCCGCCATGAAAATGGCCACTTTATGGGAATAAACATAGCTCTTCTCTCCAGTATACCCACAGCCCAGGCTCCTCCTCAGCCGCTGTTAAATGCTCTGTGAACTGACAGTACAAGGGCAGCTGCAGCGGACCTGCCCAGGTTCGGTCTGTGGCAGATGGCCTGCGTGTGGAGGGTGGGACAGGAGTGCATGCTGAGCGCCGTGTCCCATGTATGTTTGATGTCTGTGCAGGAGGGCAGGAAGAAACCACCACCGTGCACGGGCAGTGCGTGATTGGCAACTGTGTGAGGTGTTATTCACCCAGCAGGAGACAGGTGAGCAGGAGCACTTGGTAGGAGCCGCTTAGATTTGGGCATTTGGGGCTTCTGCCTGTAGGGTTGAAGATATGAAGGGGGAAGGATCGGTCCACTTCTGACCTCTTTCTTGCTCGGAGTGGTGTGCACACCGCTGGAACATTTCTCTTGCTGGAGAGCGATTTTCATGCGTGCAGCTGCCCAAATGGACAGCCGTGTCTAATGCAACTGTGTACTACTGTGCAGCTGTGCAATACTACTGATGAGCTGGGTGTGTGAGTAGCTCCCCATGATCTGGAGAGATTTTAAAAAACGTGCTGATTTTATTTGGTTTTTTAAAATGGAGGGTTGCACGGACATGGAAGAAGAGGACATTGGTGTGAGCCAATATGTAGCAACCAGCATAAGTGGGCTTCCACCTGGAAGACTAGAGCTGAAACCCCCTGTCAACCCTGAAGCTCACCATGTAAACTCAAACCCACCTCAGCCGAGTCTTTGTTACGGGGACAAAAAGCACACCACCCTGCTTGCTTTGGAGAAAAAATAAATACAAGAGTAATAAGCAAGTGTCTTTTTAATGTCCTAAGAAAAGCAGCCAGGAGTTAATTTAGCAATAACCGGAATGCAGGAGCGACAGCTTAAGAGTGTTAGCTGGTTCAGTGGCGTTTGTGGGGAAGACCCACTGAGCTGTTGCAGCAGCTGATGCAAATGGCATTGCACGAGGGTCCCTCATGCAAGCCCAAGACAGTTAACCTCAGCCCTTGTGGTGCAGTCGAGGTTTGCCGTGCATTTGTGTGTCAGCATTTTTGCATCAAATATTATGAAGAAGGAGTGGCCGGCATCATGTAGAAATGTAGGGATCTATGTGAAATAGCCATTAAATTTGGATTTCAGGTCAAGTTGTAGAAAGTGTTTTCCCTTTTTTAAGATTTGCAATTCGTACATTTGAATCTACAGTCTGCATATTTCCCCTTACAACTGTACATTTCCACTTATGCCCCACTTATGGAATGCACTCCCCAGAGAGGTCTGCCTGGCACCGTCGTTATTTGTTTTTCGGCATCAGGCCAAGACCTTTTTATTTAAACGTTATTTTAATTGTTGAATTTATTTATTGATTTTATATTTATGCCGGGATGTCTCCAGATTTTTATGTATTTGTGTAGTTATTTATTTGTATTGGAAGCTGCCCCGAGGCTTTTGCAAATGGGGCGGCATATAAGTGTTCCAAATAAATACATACATAAATCTTCCATGAGTTTCATTTCTCTGGAAGTCCCTCCCTCCAGAAGTCAAGGAGGTACCAACATTGTATTGTTTTCAGCATGTCCTAAAAACATTATTATTATTAATTTCATTTCTGTACTGACCTATAGCTGAAGTGCACTGGGCCTTATTTAAGGAGGCATTCTTTAACTAACCAGCCACAGTTATATTGTAGTTTTTATCATATCATTTTATTCCTTTATCTGTTTTATCTTTTATTGTATACTACTCCCAAATCTCTACACTGGAATATGAAGTGTAAATAAATTTGCATAAATGAGTACCCAGACACAAATTTTTCCATGCTTGACAAGCCTTCTCTCTGTGGGGTGTCCACGGCTGTTGCTCAGTATTTTTAAGCAATTAAAATTAAATGGTTGTGTCAATCATTAAGCAGCTCCATACCAGCCAGGAATTATTATTTATTTTATGTGTTGTAATAGATGTGTGTGGAACATGCCCAAGGTTTCTATCACCAGAGACAAAGAGCAAACAGCAATTTATAAAATCAAAACAACACAAATTCACACTGAAAAATTTAAAAATTCAGCTCATGGTTTATTCCTGAGTGCATTCTCTCTCCTGGCTCTGCACATCCTAATGATGTAACATAGTCGAAGACGGGAGCTGGAATTTCAACTTCAGCCGCTTCCCCTCTGCCCCCAGAGCAGTGCACTTCTTTCCATGCCAGCTACAAACCGGAAGTTTGAAGGCTGACTTTAGAGCCAACGCTGGGCTGTGGAGGGGGGGGGGCACACCAGGGGTGGGAGGGGAGAAGTGAGGCTCTGGTGGGATATGACGCATCCCAGTGGTGCCTCAGCCCCTCCTCCTTGTGAGCAGGAGAAAACACTTCCATGGCTGAAATGACCATTTACAGGTTTGCAGGACAAGAGAGTATGGAGGCAGCATCCACCTCTCAGCCAAGATTGAATGCCAGGGACCCTCCTAGTTCAGAGAGTCCTGAGCAGCTGCATTGGGTCAGACTGTAAGAGGCTCTCCTACTCCAATGGGTAATGGAGCTTGTTCCTGTCGCTGTGGAACGGCTTCTTCCCGGTGCTCCAGCTGCCCTCAGGACAGCTCCAGAACATCCCAACACTGAGCTCCTCTGGTTTCAGCCTTGTCAGATTGGGTGACTCCAGTAAACTGGCCGATACCGCAGAGGACAGGTGGCCCCTGACCTTGCTGAGCCTATTTGTCGGTATGTCAAGCTTAGTTCAAGGAGCCACTATGGAAGTTGCCCAGTACTTCCCCATCCTTGACTGCAGTCTTCTTGAGCTAGAAGCAGCAACAGGCAAACAAGAATTTCCAGGCTGCCATCACCTACTTGCCATGCTCTGGCAGAAGCTTCGCAAGTTGGAGGAGCTGTCCAACAGGTCTGAGAGCTGTTTCACAGCAGAGCAGAGGAGCTGTCCAGCTACATAACACTGAGAAGAATGAACCTGTTTGCACACCACAGTGGCAAATAGTGGATTAATTAACCTACAGTCTGCTGTACCATAGGCTGCCACAATTTTGCCCCTTCAAATCAGCCCAATGGATGGTTATGCTTGACATGCAAACCTGGACACTATGGGATAATGGAGCCAACTGGGTGACTTTGGGCCAGTCACAGACTCTCAGCCCAACCTACCTCACAGGGTTGTTGTTGTGGGGATAAGACGGAGGAGGAGAATGATGTAAGCTGCCTTGAGCCCTTTGTAGGAAAAAGGCAGGATATAAATTGAATAAATAAATAAATAAATAAAATAATCATGGGTTAAACAACCCAGATTTTACCTAAGAACCAATTGTAGGGTAATTGTAGGTTGCTTAACCCACTGAGCCTGAGTTTGTATGTCACAGAATAACCTCCAGATATTGCATAGCTAAAGTGGTGTCAACATATGTTCCTGGCAAATAATGGGTTAATTAATGAACAAATTGCCATGGTTACATGTGAAGTGGTTCAGTGCGTGACATTTTCAGGCTTCTATCATTTTGTTATCTTTGAGATTTAGGGATTTTTCCCCTTCTAGGGATTGTGTGTTCCCCTGCTGGACACCTCCACTCCATCTGCACTGCTACCCAGAAGAAATTTCGTTAGCATAGGAAACAGCAGCAGAATGAACTTTCCATCCAATTAAGCTATTTCATCCCCCTTGCCTAAGGCCGGATGATCCTGGAGAAGGAACTCCCAATCCGGATGTTGCTTTCTGCATCTTGTGGCTCCAGGAGGGCCTGCACATCCATATCCAAAGATCCTTCCATCCATTTTAATGAACCTGATGTGAATTATAATGCAGATGAGGTTCTACATCCAAATGTGCATTTGCATCTGTACCAGCTGCAAGCCTCTTTCCAAGGACCGGTTCTCTAACTAGCCTGGGACAAGGCACTTTAGAAGACCCAGGGTTGTGTGTGTTCTTCCCCTTCTTCTCCTGCCTGTAAAAACTCAACCTTCATTTTTAAAAAAGCAACCTAATCATTTTCCTGTAACTAGAGTAGCAAATGTAGTTTACTCTTAAGCAGCTTTCTCTCTTTAATCAAATTTGGTTTTGCAATAGATCTCTTCAGAATATTGAGCACTGCATCATTTCATCCTGCAAAAAGAATGATGCTCGCAAAGCATTAAGGGATACAGGGGACCACATAACTAGCAATTATGCTACAGAACCCTGCTCTGTAGCAATTTTGACTCTGCAATTAGTAACACTGGTCTGGCCTGAAGGGGGAAAAAAATCATCCTATTCATATGTATGCAAGGAAGTTGCTGTTCAACACTGTGCCGTGAATATGTATGAGCAGATTATTGGGCTGCAACGATTGTCAATACTCTGCTCCAGGCTTGTGATGGGAATACATTAGCAATGTTAGGCTTAAGGAAAGGAAGTTTGTTTACTCCGCGTGACACCGAAAAGCCGGACCAGCAGTCTGGAGCGGCCATCAAGTCATGGCTTTTCTGACTTAATCAATCATGTCAATAAAGTTCCCGAGGGATGCGCTGACCCACAGGTGCTGTCATGTGTCACGGTTTGATGGCAAAGCGGCTTATTCCAGGCTGCAGAGCAGTGGGGCCAGGCCCATGGGAGGACCGGCTTTATGCATATTCCCGGTTTTATGCATATTCCCCGGGTGTGTTTCCACCCCATAGGGCATTTTCCTCTTTATGGAGTAATGCTAATTGGGTGATTGCTGTGAGCAAATTTGGATATGTTCCTGAGCAGGACCACACGTGCAACAATGTTGCCATGGAAATATAATCACTTTTAAGGATACAGGAAGAAAATGGATTTTCGTGTTCAGTTTTATACCAAAAAAAGGAGGACTGCCTCACGTAGAAAGAGAACATTTAAATTCAGTGTAATTAAAATCCCTCTTCCCAGAGTGTTTTATGCATGCAGATAATAACAGGTATAAGCATCATTACATACTGTAGACAGAAATTCTTTTGCCTTCCCTTGTCCCAAAGGACCCAGCTCCTCATAATCTTAGAAAATAGCAATTCAGGTTCTTTATTTGTAGCCTTCCTTACTGCTGAAAGTGGCATGCAAGATAGCTAATAATGAAATACAGATTCAAATAAAATTATATTTAAAAGATAACATACACACAGATGAACCAAAGGCAATTAAAACACCTTAAAAGAGGTAGACCTCACCCAAGCAATTAAATCTCGTTTTAGCAACAGAGCAGCTTACATATCCGAGGCCTGCCTGCCTGCCTGCCTGAACAGAGACAGCAGAGGAGGGCCCAGCCTGGCCGAGCTCAGCAGGGAGGTTCACAACCTGAGAGCAGCCACTGGAGGATCTTGCATCCACCCTCTAAGACTGTCAGGTGCTGGTGGGGCCAGAAGCAGGAACAAGGGTCGGATTGGATCCTGCTCAGTTTTAACTTCTTTCCTGCAGTATGTTTGTTCTGTCCCACTTCTGCATCAGTTTGCCAACATAATTTTTTAGCACTGCCACAAAAACTCAAATGTAATTCTGCATAATTTTCTGCACATTTACTATTATCTATAAATTATGCTTATTTTTATAAGTAAATGCTCTACTTATTTAACTTTGGCAAATAAACACCCTCTTGTATGCACTTTTCTAACTATATGTTCTCTCCCCACAAATGATTCCCAATAATACAATGAAACTTGGTGCAAAGTTTCCTCTGGTATGCACATTTCTGTATGTATTACTTATTACACTTGTGTTCTGCCCCATAGCCCAATTTTTTATGGTTCTGGATGATCAGTTCCAGGTATCTGTAAATGGAAAGTTCATGTTGCTCTATAGGCATAAAATTCACTTTGAAAAAAAGACATTCTTGGGATAAATGGGAAAGTGCAAGTCAGTTTGATTGGATTTGTTTCAAATAAGCCTTCACGAGGCTGTCAGCCACCTGAGAAAGACGCAGGAAATAGAGAGCCAGTGGGTTGGGGTGGTGAGACTGTTGCACTGGGGCTCAAGAGATCTGGGTTCTAGTCCCCCCCTCAGCCAGGAAGCCCGCTGGGTGACGCTGGGCCAGTCACAGACTCTCCGCCCAACCTACCTCACAGGGTTGTTGTTGTTGTTGTTGTTGTGGGGCTAAGATTGAAAGCAGGAGGAGGAAAATTATGTCAGTTGCTCTGCATTCAGTATATGAAGAAAGACAGGATGTACATCTAATAAATAAATGAGTACCTGATTGTTCACAGTTTGTAATTCCTTGCACTGCACAAATTAATTCTTCTCTTGTACCTGGAAGAATAAATATTAAAGGAGAAGTCAAGGGAAAAGCCAGTAGCTTTGTAATTAATCTTAAGCCCTGGGACTCAAATGAGTGTGTGCCTGTGCCATGCAATACTTAGGCGTGATTAGCCACAAGGAAGTCCCATTCTTCTGGGGGGATGTAGGACTGCTGTGTCAAAGGGTTTGCTGTTTTTTAGGGAGTGGGGTAACATCCAGCTTTGTACTTGTATACTGTTCCAGCTAGACTGATTATATTCTAGGGTCTGCTTACTGATATTATGCAAGGATTGCTTGTGCAATTTATGGTAGTGCCCGACGGAGAATGAGCAATGAGTTCTACAAACCTTCGCATCGTGCCAAAACTCTCTCACTCTCTGTCACACACACACAATTAGGCTACAGTCCTAACCCCACACAATTTAATTACTTGTACCATACTCTGCTTGGCATATTGACTGTTCCCCTGGCAATACACATTTCTTATGGTGGGATGACAGGTGTTGAGCAAACTAAGCAGCCCTGTTAGTTTTGAAGCAATTTCCTTGACTCTGACTAAAATCCTTTCTAAGAAATAATACTTTGTTAGCATTAGGGACTTGGTTAGTAAGAGGACCTTACTACTGGCATAGCTGAGAGAGAGGTCGTACTTGAGTTATGGCTGCTGAACAACACCTGACAATTCCTAAATCCCCTTGATATCAGTGGAGCAAATGCGATGCTGGTGGCCACACTTAACTGTGGGATTCTTTGCCCCGAGAGCTTGCATGACCTCCGCTCTAATAGGGTTTTGCTGACCAGAAACTCTTGCTTGTTTAAACAGGCATTTGTTTTATCCAATAGATCAGTTTTACACCCACCCCTACCTGTGTGTGTGTACAATTTATTTTATAGATGGCTTTAAATCTCATTTCCGTGAAAGACAGAGACCATGTTTCATGCGGAGGTCCTTCTTCTTTTATTTGCCCATTATTTTAAGGTTGAGTGGGTTTAATGTGGGATCTATTTTTTGGACTTATTGGATGCTGTGCTTCATTTTATTCTGTTTTATTGTAGACCATCCTGAGACAGTATATAAAAGCTTTAAATACATACATACATACATGCATACATGTTTTAGGATGCTGGATAAAGAATGCTTTGACCCAACCCCAATGTGTTTCAGCCCTATTTGTCTCAGAGCTATGAAGACAAACTACCTACTAGGCCAAGATTTTTGTACAGAACAACAATGACAAGCATGAAGACTCAAATACAATAATACAGAATTAATTAAAATATGGTTACTTACTTGTATTAAGAACATAAGAAAAGCCATGCTGGATCGGACCAAAGTGCTGGTCCATGCTGAATCGGACCAAAGTTTGCCACTCCGTACACACGGTAGCAAACCAGCCACCTACAGGATTCCTCCATCAGGATGGGTGCAAGACCCCTTCCTGCCAGCTCCTCAGCAACTGGTGTATGTGGGCATGCTACATTCAGTAAAGGAGAAGGCACACGGCCTGCAAGAGATCTCTGCTAGTTGTATCCCCAAACTCTAAAGACTGGTGACTGTTTCTAAAGGCATCAAATTAAGGGCATATTTTTAACAAGGTTTGAAAGAAAAAGACCTCAACTCCCAGCATGCCCCCATTAAACAGACAGGGATTTTTTCTTGTCTTAACTCGCATGGAATTGTATTTGAGTATCTTCCAGCAGAAGAAGGAGTGCTATCGATCTCTCAGAGCTTAGAAGTCAGAGGTGGTTGCTAGTTGTGGAGCTGAATAGTAGAACTTAAAGAGTGTCAACTAAACTTGTAGATGATGCAACACAAAAACAAAAAAATTCCCATGACATTCAAAAGCTGAAAGCAATCAGGTTCCACATGAAGACCCCATGGAGCCAAAGTTTCCACTTTAAAATCCACTCCACTGGGAAAGCAGGCTGCTCAGAAAGTAGATGCTGCCACAGGAACAACCCATTTCCAGGTTGTTGCTTGATGGCAACTGAGGAGCTGCTTAGGCCTTTATGCCTCAGGAGTAAATTGTTGGCGTGGCCCAGTTGCTCACAGGCATCCAGAGCAGTTCTTGCAGCCAGGTGTAATATGGGTGCTCCACACCTGCACCCCTCTACCTCCTGGCCCCCACTAGTGAGGCTGCCACAGCCAAGGCCCTTGCAAACCTTGGAGCTGCCAGGGTCTACATGCCAGTCTGCTCTCAACACAATGATAGGGAAAAACGGGATGTTCTGAGTAGAATGGCAGCCTTCCTCCCCTGTCCAGCCTTAGCTTTTTCCCAGTCAAAAAGGGGACTTTCAGGCAGCTGACCGTCGATGAGGCTGGAAGGATGAGAACCCTTCAGCTTGCATGGCAGATGCCAACAGGGCTATGGAAGGCTGGGAGAATTGAGGGCCTGGGCAAATAGCTGGTGCATCATGTAGGGAAGGAGCTCCATGAGGGTGTTCCCTTGTGGTTTTGGCTGCCATGTCATGTTGACGATGCCTTCCTTGCATGAGGTGTGTGGAGGCTTTGCTGGCAAGCATCCCTGGGACCGGCTGCAGGGTTGTCTGGGATATGGCAGGTGTGGCTGTTGCCAGCGATGCCTGTCTGCTTTTGCTGCAATGCTTGTGCCATGGTCTTCCCCCTTCTGAGAGGTGCTGACATCAGAACGCATTTGCTTTTGCATGGAGCTGAATTATGGGGGGCATAAGAAACCCAGCCCTTCCATTCAGTGCTGTTTTGGCATCCGTTCTGGGATGCAAAATTGGCTTCTGTTGCCTTTGTTTTCTGTGCAGGATTATGCCCTGGTGATTCTCATTCTTTAAGAGACAAAGCAAACTTATTTCTTTGCCAGAGTTCTGGCCCATAAATTTGCAAAACACACAGCAGTAACTCCAGCTCAAGAATGACATTCTGTCATTTTCATGTAATTTAATTCCTGCTAAGATATTCAAATAAAACATTTTATAAGTGTGTTGGAACAGATAGACTTTGAAGTGCTTTGGTATTAGCAAAAAAGTAAGCTTCAAAACGCTTTCTTTTCATGTAGCTGATTATAGCATGAATTGCCAGTCAGCTGTATTGTCTGCTAAATCCGTTCCACGAAGGCAGGAAACACTTTCATAGCCTCTCTTCGAATTCTGTTGACGTATTTCTAGCAGGAGCATCAGAGACCTCGGTATGATTTGGCTTCTACTGATTGTGGATTTCTCAATGCTCATAGTCACTTCACTGAGACTTTGGAGCAGGCAGGTTTGGGTCCCAGTACATACCTGACTCAGTTTTTGCTGTCCCTATTCCATGTGCTGCAGTCTGGTGCACTGTTGCCACACAGCTGAGATGAAACTATAATGCAACACTGAGTGCATCTTGCCAAAATAATTAAATGCAGGCAAACCCTTATTTCCAGTTGCTGATTCTTCTGTGTTCCAACTCTGCCCTTTCAGCCTGGTAAGCTCTGATTTCATGCACATCAGCTAGTGCACTGAGGGACAGAAAGGGCTGGATCTTAGGGCCAAAGTCCAGCACCCCACAGCCCAGGGATCTTCCCAGAGAGTAAAAGGTGATGAGGCCATGAAAGGTCAATCCAGACAAGACCGAAATGCTGTTACTGGGTGTTTCCTCTCACTGGACAAGGATGTTCAAGCTCTCTGGTCAGAGGAATCAGGAACGGAGTTGTTCTTCAAGAGCAGGTTCTCCTTGATCCAACCGTGGTACCTGCGGCTCAGGTATCTCCAGTGGCCTAGACTTCCTTCTACCACCCTCGGCTGTTGGTCCAACTACACTTGTATCTGGACAGGGACAGCCTGGTCTCAGTAACTTTTAAACTGGATGCTCTGGTAATCTCTGAACTAGATTACTGCAATACTACATGGGGCTTCCCTTGAAGACTTTTCAGAAGCTGCAATGGGTGTAAAACATGGCAACCAAACTAATACATGGGCCAGTAGATCTGAACATGTAACACCAATTTTGGCCTATCTCTATTGGCTGCCTATATGCTTCCAAGCCCAATTCAGGGTCCTGGTTTTAATCTATAAAATCCTACATAGCTCAGGACCAAAACCCTACATAGCTCAGGACCAACAGAACCCTTCTCCTAATCATTATCTAGGACTTTTCCCTTACCGTCACCTTCCTTACCTGCCCGGGAGGTGGGGGAGGGAATCTGTTGCCTCCTACAAAGCCTCTGAGAAACTCCCCAGGTTTATTTTCAGGGGAGCAGCCCCTCCACCCATGGCTATGCCTGAGTGGACACTTCTGTCCTGTCTTCTCTTGCTGATGGCAGGCTCATTTATTAATTAAAAGCTTTTATACACTGTCCCGGTACTAATGTCTTGGGATGGTTTACAATAAGCACGGATAAAAATGGCACGACGTCCAGCAATTCACAATAAAATCACAATTAAAACCAATTAAACATTAAAATAGCGGGAGAATAAAAAGGGGTTTGCCTGGTGCAGAAAGGAAAAAAGCAGCACCAGGCAGACCTCTCCGGGGAGTGTATTCCACAATTGGGTGCCACTGCAGAGAAGGCCCTTCTCCAGGTAGTCACCCTCCTAATCTCTTTCAAGGAGGGCTCCCGAAGAAGGACCTCTGCCTCAGATCTCAAGGGGCAGGAGGGCATCTAGGGAAGAAGGCACTCCTCCTGCTGCCCTGTTGCTGGGGTTGATGCCCCAAGGTGGCATCTCCCAGCCAAGGAGATGAAGCGCCAGCGCCTTCCCCCTCCCCGAGCACAGGCAGTAGAAGGTCCAGCCAAGCTGGGTCCTCCAGCCTCCTGTTACCCACTGCTGGGCCAGACATAACCTCCCTGAGCTCAAATCGGTCTGAGGAGTAAGACCGACCTGGACTGGGGTGAAGACCTGCAGGTTGGGGTGGGAGGACATAATGGGGGCGTCTCTGTGCCAGCATGAGGGGAATGGCTCCTCCTGAGTCTGGCTGATGTGGGGGCAGCTCTGGGACCTCTTTAAAATGCCGCCGCTTCATCCGTGTGATGCCTCTGTCACTGCATCTCACCGTTGTTGCGACACTACCGGGGGTGTGGGTGTCGGTGGAGAGCCACGGGCACCGAAGGTGTGGCAGCTGGCCTCCTTCCACACTTTTGGGAGCAGTGTGTTTTCTCCCTCCTGCTCTGGGCCGGGTGACTGCAAAGTAGGGTGGATAGGATGCTGGTATCGTCATGGTACATCTCTCCAGCTGGTGCATGGCAGGAGGGCTGCTGGTTAATCCTGACACGTGGTTTCCATATACTAGTCCATAATAAAGGTACAACAATTCAAACTCAGTTTTGCCAGAATGTTATGAACAGGTGTTTGTAGATGAAGGGCGTCTGGTGGTGGCATTTAGAAGGTAGCTATTTTGTTTTGTTTTTCCCCCTCTGTTTTGAATGGATTTTCCTCTTTAAGGGAAAGACCTGGTAGAAGTCGTGGGGAAGAACAGGGGCTTCTGGACCCCCAGAAAAATTTTGTGAATGAGGCAGGATGGTGGCATGGTCTGGAAATACTATCATGGTCATTTCTCTGCTTCCTAACAGCCCAAGCTCTCGGAATGGTTCACAGCGATTCATAAAAACATGCATATGAAGATGCCAATTCACTATATTTCAGTTTGTATTGGGGTAAAAGGTATGAATGCAAGCATTTTATTATTTTTTATCATTTCAGTATTTTTGTGTTAGTAGGCAGTGTGGAGTGTAAATGGTCAGAGGTGGCGTTCCAAAGCCAGCATATAAATTTAATTTTGCTGCTCAGAAGCCAAGGGAGTCAATGTCAGGGAATGTATCTGAATGTCAACATTCTTGACGCTTCCTTCTCAAAGATTTCGATAGCATCTTTTTATAGGCAGAGACAGGAGCTTTGGAACAACTCAAGATCTAATCTCCTGGCTTTCATGTTTTCAAGAGTGAAATGGATAAGACATGTGCCAGTGCTTCTGAGGATTACATTTAATGCACTCTATTGATGATTTTTCCTTTTTTCCTTCTTTTTAGTTCCATTTCCTGCAATTGAAAAGACTGGACTCTTAGTTTAGCTTAAAAATTATAGGTACAGTTCAAGTGTTTATTATCTATTACTAGATATTCCGCCCTTACTTTATCTTGGTATAGCCCTTGTCCTACTTAAAGAAATTTTTATGTCTTTATGTCTATATTTATTATGCTTATATCTTATCCATTTTTTCCTCCTGCAAGGAATCCAAGATAGCTTACATAGCCTCCCTCTCCATTTTATCCTCACAACAGCCCTGTGAGGTAGCTTAGAATGTGACTGACCAATGAGCTTCTTGGCTGAGTGGAAACTGGGATCCCATACAAGGTGTCTCTGAGTTCCCTGAACAATTTGGAACCCTACATGTGTACAAAGCTATGGGCTGGTTCACATGATCGCAGGTATGCACTGCAGCCGTGGAAGCTGACCGCTACGGTGAATGGTCAAGTGGTTGCAGGCAGATGCTTTGGCGTATTGTGACACGGGAATCCAGGCAGGGTGGCTTTTCGTATGGTTAACCAGGCACCCCAAATCTCTGGGCTTGTTGGTTCTGCCTTTAAACCATGGTAGGTACCACCAGTTGGGAAAAATATGTCAATGCATCTAGGCCAGTGGTGGCGAACCTATGGCATGCGTGCCACAGGGGGCACGCACAGCCCTCTCCGTCTGCCGCGAGCCACGTCACCCCAGCATCGCCCCAGCAGCCAAGCATCAGATAACAGCGCACATAGGGGCCATGCGCAGGCTCGGAAAGGAGTAGCGGTGCCAGGCAATGACATCACAAGCCGCTACTCATTAGCCACGACTCGTCCAAGCTTTCATATGGTCGGTCAGTGCGCTGCCAAGGTTATTTATATATTTTCTTGGACTGGCTTGAGTTGTTTTATCTAAACTAAAACCTCAGTTTTCAGGTTCTATTGCAGTGTTGGCACTTTGCGATAAATAAGTGGGTTTTGGGTTGCAGTTTGGGCACTCGATCTCTAAAAGGTTCACCATCACTGATCTAGGCTGCTCCTTGCAGATATACATGCTCAATCCATGGGGCAGGACATTTGGAGGTCTGACTTAAGGAAGCTGTGTGACCTCGGAAAGGGGTCAGCAGTACTGCCCTTTCAATCTTGGGGACCTATAAAAGAAACTTAAAAGTTGAATTGATTTCAGTGGAAGAGGAGCTGTGGTTTTTTTCTGTATTTTGCACTCCATATGTGTGCAAATATTTTCATATTAAAAATAATAATTCAATCGGACTTATGCAAGTACGGACATGCATATTTGTACAGGTTCAAGATGGGAAGTTTTGCCTGGGCAATGTCCTGGAAGGTGTTTTCTATCGAAGTGCAGTGTGTACTAACTACATACAGTTTCCCAATGAGCCTGCAAATAGGATTATTTTTTACTTTGTGCTTGCTTGTCATTTGTCAGAAGATGAGCTGTCAATGGAAAGCAAAGCTGTTACTGATCTTTACAGCTCCTGCAAATCCAGTCAAAGAATAGTTGATCAGAAGTTGTAGAAAGAAACTGAGAGAATAGTATAAAGCAGGTATTTTATGCAGAGTAGTAAAGATCTTAAGGGAATTTGATTACATTTGGATACATTTTCCCATGCCAAATTGACTTGACAGGAAAATCCAGGTTTTAAAATTGTTTTTTAAAAAGTGGTTTTGTGGTGGACTTTGACAGAAGAGTTGATTTTGGCCCTGGATCAATTAGTGGGTGTGAAGGATGAGTTCTTGTCCTTCTGCATGTCTAATAGGATTTTCTAGCTATGGGTAAATGGCAATACTTGAGATTGCAATGTTTGTTAGAATCTAGTTTTGACCCTGTGACATTTAATAGCAAAACAGTCTCTTTCATTATTGAAAGCATAGATTGAGGCCAATCACTTATTTCAACCCACTATCCATCTTTATAAATACTTACTAGTGAATAAATAGACATAAGCAGGAATGGGGTAAGGAAATCAACTGTCCCATTTTGCTTAGTCAGTGAATCACCCTATCAGCATCTGGCTCTAAAGCATCTATGGATCTCAGGATCTCAGCAAAAATTATCGTGCCATGTTTATTAGATAATGTCTCTTTAATAAGGGTTTCCCTATGTTAGTTAATTGCTGGAGGTGTGACACAGCTCATAATTATTTTCAACATGGTTTGGAAATGCCTTATAGTTCGCTCCTTTTGGGAGGAGGCTATTATATGGATACACCTTATACTCAAACGATGTTTAATATTTGCTGATGTACATGTCTTCCTAAGTTATCTACCTGCTTCATGGAGGTTAAAGCATGGTTAGCATAAATACATTCTCTGAGCCCTTCTGATAGCTAAAAGACTAATATTGCAACATTGGAAGGTTAAATGCTCACCTCCTATAATGCAATGGATTGAGTGCCTGACCATGCTTATGTGAATGGATGAATGGTTATAGACATTTCTTTCAAATGGGTATTTATATGGGTATTTCATCTGCTTCTGTAGAAGTTTTTTGCATAATTTTTAGAAAGCTATTTTATACACACACTTATCCATTGAATATTTACGCATTGAAAAACTGTATCCACACAAACTCCCCCACAAAAAGAAAAAAATTAAGGCGATTTTATCAATCCTACTCATATTGGATGAATATCTGAAAATACAGGTGTGCATATGGATGTGGGAAGATCACCTGATATTCATTTCCAGTGTGCCATTGGATATTCAGGAGATACTTACAGGCTTAGTAACATCCCATTTCAGTTGTTAGCCATCTTTAATTGGACATCCTTTGTATTGCAGCAGTTCTGTAACTATCTTCTCCTGTGTTCACTTTTCATTCTCCGACAGGAAAAGCGCTGTGTGGCACATGCAAGGCACGCCATTCTGCTCCATTATCCGTATCTACCATTGACTTTGGGCGTGCATGTATGTAACCAGAATGCCAGAATGAAATGAGTACAAACCTTCATTACGGTAGCGTGAAATGCTTCATATCTCTGTATAAGTATGATCAATTCTAAAGTATTGCAATCAATATGTTTTGAAACAAAGCAGTCAACATCTCTTTGGCAACAGTCAGTATGAAATGCCACCTGTGCAGTACTAATCCAGGGACCATAAAATATATATCTCAGCATTCTAGAGTATCAAGCAATTAAATATCTGTAGAACTGAGAAGTAATGATAAACAAGTCGCAATGCCCGGTTAAGGTATTTGGGCCAGAGCGGGGACACAGGCTTTGGGCTGATTTTAAGGGATTCTTTAAGGAGAAGTCTTCCAGTTAACCAGTAGCAGGATTGCTGCAACAAGTAATACATTCTTTGAGTCTTCACACCATTGATCTTGTTTCATTACCTAGCTAAGAGCACAATGCTGTGCATGTTTACATAGGGGAAAAAGTCTTACTGGGAATGGGAGAACTTGTCTTCTGGGCAAACATACTTAGTGCCCTAAGCCTTCTATTTTCATCAACAGAAGTATTTCCAGATCAAAGCCTTCTTGCAGGTGAGCATTCATTCATTCATTCATTCATTTTCCGTTTCTTCTTCAATGGGGAACTGCAACATACTTTCCACACAGCAGAAGGCATCTCATCGTTTTCCTGAATATTATCCTGCCATCTCCCATACATGTGTGGGTGGTACAAAACTGCATGAAGCAATGTTCTGTTCTGTTGTCCCTCCCTTTCATGGCTTCTTCCCTTTCCTCTTCCATTGTTCTTCCCTGTCTTTCCTTCCCCTGCAGGAGACCGGGATGTGCACACCCATTGGTACAACTAGGCCATCTCTGGAGGCCATCAGTTCCCTCCAGAGAACTTCCACTATCTCTTCTTCCAGTGAAGTCACATGGCCCAACTTCTCCGACAGGCTGTATGCAGGCAGAGCAGAACAGAAACATGGGGCTCAGGAGAAGGCATGGGGCAAACACAGACACGCCCTGCCGTGGCACATGGCCTCAAGTCTCCTGGAGTCAAAGCTCTCACTGTCTTGAACCCAGGGCTAGAGCTGCTACAAGGAGAAGGACGCTCTCTGTGGTGCTCTGACAGGGGTCTTCTAGAAGATCACATCACAAGGCCAACAAATATTCACCATGTTTTTGTATTCTGCAGAATTCTCTTTGTTGTATTAGATAAATTCTTTAAGTTATGGGCTAAGTATTTGCTCAGTATTTGGCCATGTGTGCGGGTGTGCTTGTGTACATGTTTGGACGGTAACCCTTAATCTTAGTGGTGGAGGGGAGAGGAGAAAGCAAGCCATTTAATAAGGCAAATATCCCCCATCCTTGCAGCTTGCTTGGATTTCTTGCTTATAATTTTATAAGGCCATTTGAGTGTCACCTCCATACTGAGAGCACACGGCCTCCAAAACAGTCAACCAGACATTTAATTTTTATAACATGTCAAGCGTTTCTCCGAATGGAACAAGCATGCAAGGAGAGGCTGCTTGCAAAAGTGCCGCGGACCCCAAGCCGAGCGATGCCGGCGCAGCTCCATTGCGCACGGTGAGCTGCCACTCATGTGCTGCCCGGCAGCCCAAACACGTGCTTCCAGCAGCACAGCCGCGTGTGGCTCTTGCTCCGGAAATCTGATTGTACAGCTAGTAGGCTCCTGAGGCACTCAAGAAATGCTGATTTCCCTGCGATGGCCTGTATTTCCAGACAGGGCTTTCATTGGACAAGGCTTCCATTGATGGAGGATCCATCTGGAAGCACCCTGAGATACTGGGGGAGAGCCTTCCTTGATCTGGGCTTTACATGCGCGTTGCCGCTCGAAGCGCGAGGAAGAAGACTCGGGGCAAACCGCACATCCTGGCATACTGGGTCAGTGTGGGAGTGCTGCTTTAGCCACGGTGAGCCCCAGCAAGTTCCAGTGATGATGGGGTTCGCAGCCCCCACTGGCTCCTGTACCCTCACCCACACACGAGAAAACCTGGTCTACATGTGTTGCAGATTGCAATGGTCAAGTGGACTGCAGATTTCAGGCTGTAAGCAGAAAAGGGCATTTTGAATGCTTCCTGTCTGGAGCAAAACCAAAAAGCAGCCACTACAGCAGTGTGAAAGTTTCTAATCAAGGCCATGTCCTGCTCTGTTGGTTTTCTACATGCAGAGATTTCTTTTTTAATGTGGGTGGGGGGGGGGGAGCATTTAAAAATGCAGTGCCTTTCCTGCAGAGGGTGGTGGTACCTATCACCTCGGGACTTTCCCAAGAGAAATGTTAAAAATTATAGTTATTACATGTATTCTTCACGTTTCTTCCTCTTGCAAAGAACCCAAGTTGGCTTACAAGGTTCTCCTCCCCACTTTATCCTTACAAAAACACCTTTGTGAGGCAGGCAAGCAAGAGAATGATTGACTGGCCCAAAGTCACCCAGTGAGCTTCATGACTCAATGAGAACTAGAACCCAGGTTTCCTGACTCCCAGTCCGTCATGTTTAACCATTACACTGCCACAGAGAATTATGGTACAACTTCTTGCGTAGTTGAATTTTATCACTCTCAACTCTTCATGTCATGATCAAGTGAAGATTATCTCTTCAGAAGCCTGTTCCATTAAAAAGCATGTGTAGGCCAAGCCCAGTTCTTTCACTTGAGCTTTTTCAAAGAAGAATAAATGCCAGGTTTCCAAGCTGTACTTTATTTTGTACCGAAGCACTGTGAATGTGCTTTGATACACTTCCACTCGCTGCAGTCACTGTGCCTGATAGTTTTGCCAGTGCTTCACCGACTGCCCAGCCATCTCACGTTCATCCCAAAAGCACAGCCTCGGAGCAATACGCGGGTTCTGTGCCCTGCGCATCCCATTTTGGGGCGGACAATCTGGTGATCTCATTGGGAGTTTGTTTTGCCTCTGACACTGGGCTTCGCTTAGCAACATGATATCTAATATTAGAAGTTGCAAGTCAGGTTTGTGAAAGGACACACACAAAAGGCAGATTAATGAAAGGCACCTTTCCCATCCTAAGGCCATTGAGGTGATGATTCACACATTCATGTACACCACTTGAGCATGAATTGGTAGATGACTTATCACTCATTGATTTGCAGCAAACAAAGGAATGCATGAATTTCTGCTTTGAAATGTACTGTTTTTGTTAATCGTGGGGATGTGGAAGTTCTGCCCGTGGTGAATAATTTGTGGTTGCTGATTCAAACACACATCACCCCTTGACCGTACAGCCCCCGAGCACCAAACGTGTATCTGCGAATGTTCCTGCAAAGGTTTGCGCAACCGCCAGGGCTGTCCCAAGCCCCTTGGCCGCTCAGTGCCCCACCATATACAGAAACTGACCAGACTGACCTTGGGCTCTACCTTTAAAGCTGGGGAAGCATCGGCTCCTGCACTCGAAGGCATCACGACTAGTGTAGAAGGGGCGGAGCACACATGCCTGCAGCTCTGCTCTCTAACCACCCATCGCTGCTTTCCACCCCTCAGTGCCCGAGGCAGCTGCCTCAGTCTGCCTAATGGCAGGGCTGGTCCTGGCAAGCACAATTCTTGCTACTTCTAAACTTCTGGCAGCAGCAGAAGACAACTCTGAAAAGAGCTTATGAAGTTCAGTCCATGTTTAAGTATCAGTTCAGCTGTAAATTCAATTGACGGCCTTCACTAAGTCATGACTCCTGTTCAGCCCCTGTTCCATATGGCCCATAGTGCACTGGTATTTTATTTCTACAACTATATTTCAGTACGTGTTTGGGATTTATTCTCATGCTTCTGGTGAGACTATTTCTTAAACTATGGAGTGTTCCTATGGCTGCACCCTGGCCTGACCCTACGTTAAACAGCACCCTGGGAGAGGGATAACTTTGACGCTCACCTCCCATCAAGTTTGCAAAGTTACCAAAGTGTGTGGGTCGTGCAGAAAGCCAGCAAAACAGAGCTGCATTCTGCTTTCTGTCACCCAGAACAAATACGATCAAACTGGAAAATGAACAAGAAACTCATGTTAAAGCCAAGCTCATTTTCAGAGTTAGCAACCAGACAACCTTTAGAACTTTTGGCGGGGGGAGACAGTTAAGCACACCTGCTGTTTTCCATGCTAGCTGTACACTCAGTGAACTTAAGGCTTAGTTGGGTGCTCCTTCAGTCTGGCATCCAGGTCAAACTTCCATCCGGACAACAGGCCCCGATTGTTACCTAAAAGTGTGGCCACAGTTTGCATGCATTCAGTAACGTTTTGCATTCTTTCTTTAAAGTTCTCCAAAAGCTTGGAGCTGAACTGCCTCATCGACAAGGACAGCGGTGAGCATTGTATCACCGTCTTCCACCAGGTGTCACTGTAGGTCAGGAGCACTTCGGCTGGCAGCAAAAAAGAGCCATCTGCTGACTTGCCCTGTGGCCTTTTCCACATGGTGAGTCAACGCACGTTCTCCACTGCCATGTATTTATGTATTTATATATCGCATTTGTATGCCACCCCATAGCCAATGGCCCTCTGGGTGACTCAGGCTCTCTTTCTGTATTGCACAAGCCCCTTGCAAGTTGCACACTTGGAGTGTGATGTCTACTCCCCCTATTAGGGATTGTATGCAGGGGGATCAACTGGCAATGAGGGTATGGGAAGCCTCCGTGTGGGTCGAGGTGGCAGGTTGCCTTATTTTCTTCCCCCCTGAAAAGAATAATAGGATGTGACTTGTCAACCGCTGTGGCTAGTTTCAGACTTAAAGAGTATTGCTAGATATGTTGCTTTTTCATTGTGTAAGTTTTTAACATTCTAAGCTGCCTTGAGTCCCAGTACTGAGAATAGGTGGAATATAAATAAATACATTGTTTGTGCAATCTCTCTGGGGGCTGTATAGCATGGGAGCTTATTTCATAGCCAACCAAGAAAGGAAAGGTATAGAGTTTGTCCCTTGTTAATGTACATTCATTGGATAGTGTCAATTTGTACAAAAGAAATTGTATGAAAAACCCCACATGGCAACAGTAGAGAAACAGTGGGACTGCGTGACTTTCCAACAGAGCTTAAATAGTTAGAGTCCAGGGAAAATGTTTGTGCTCCACAACAGAAACACTGCCTTAAGTGAAGACCTCCAGATTTCATGCCCTTTTTGACTCGGGCATTTCACATACAGAAACAAAATGCCTGGTTCTCATTCCGTGGGTGGCACCACTGGGGCTGCATCACCATTAATCTGCAAGGGAAGGTGCACACACTGCTTTGCAAAAGGGAATTGTGTAACAGGGTTTTGAAATTTGATTAAAATCTTACAGGGAATGAGAACAAACTCTGAACTACTCAACTGGCTGCCTGCCTAATATGCTGTTCAAATGAAATTTTACCTGTTGTTGCAGCAGTGGCACCTTTGTTGGAGAAGGTTGGGCCACAGCCACTTGCCTTGAATGGACCATTATAATGTGCTCTGCATGAGACTGCCTTTGAAAAGGGTTCAAGATCTGCAATGCATTTGAAAGACAGCAGCCAGAGTCCTAGTGGAGTTCACTGAACCGAGCATATATTGAGCAACCTGCCATTTATTTCTGGGTCTCATTCAAGGTTCTGGTAGAAAATTCTGGGGACAGGATATCTGAAGGATGCTTTCCACGTGTGTCTACTTGCACATTCTGGTTAACGTAAGGGCCCAGTCCATGTCCAGAAGAAAGGGTCTTTTCAGTTACAGTACCACAAGGTTGAGATCTCTCCCGAGGAAGTTCCTGCAGGCCTAGTTATTGCTCACAACTCCGACTAATCCAGGACACTTTTAACATCAGAGGTGCAGAGCCTCGGGGATAGATTCGGCCTTTGGAGAATCCCTGAGAGCCATTCCTGCCTCCCCTGGCCCCAGCTCCCTTTCACCGCCTGTTCATCACTGGATGGCTTTTGCATGTTCCCTTGTCCCCACCACGTGCAAAGACCACGATGTCATTGGCAGTAAGTGCGTTCATATGCTGGAGCTGAGGGTCTCCCCCGTTGCCTTTGGCTCCACCCCCCACCGCCCACTGGGATGTGGCCCCAACAGCGTCTCTAGGACCAAATTCAGCCCATAGGCTGAGCAAGGTTCTCAGCCCCAGCTTCTGATACTGATGCTGCACTGCAGCGCTGTGGTTTCTCGTGTATTTTTCTGCTGCTCTTTGATATGATTTTAGCAACAGCTAGAGTTTAATTGACTGCTGTTTTACTCCTTGTTGTTGCCGTGTTTCTAAGTTGCCTTGGTGTTGGAGTCCTTTAGGACCAAAAGAGCAGAGCATCAACAAAGTAAAGAAGAAGCCCGTAAGACCACTGCCTCACCTAGCCCAGTATGGTGTGTACCATCCAGCCAGAGGGCTTCTGTATAATCGAGAGGTACCAGGTCTCCAGCCTTGCAGTCTTTTTCAGCCCTACCTGGGGATGCCAGGCTTGGAAACAGGGACCATTTGCATGCAGGGCGTGTGCTACACTATTGGCCTAAATGTGTCTCATCACATTTAATTGTCTGACCTACATATGACCTGGCAAAATGCTTTTCAAACCAGGAAGCACATTCAACAGAGGGTTGTGACATTGAGTTTTCTACTCTCCATAGGAAAACAGGAGGAGGAGGAGGAAAGGGAAACATTCTGCTCGGATGCCAGAAGTCATTCTGGGGATCTTGGTCCAAGTTTATTTTGAGACTTATTTTAGGCATATTGTGGGTGTATAAAATAATTTGCTGCTGAACTATAGCAATAAATAAGAGAGAGGGTTTTCCCCCAGGGTTTGGCCAGGCACTGGAATATTGCCATTTAATCTTTGCCCAGCCAGATGACACAGGGCGCTTTGCACTGTTGTTCACAGAACTAAAACCCCATGTGAGCTTGTACGCAGATTTTCATTTATCCACATTTTGAGTTTAGCCACTAATCTGCTGCAGACTTCAGCCTTCGGCTCTGGGTTAGCAAGATGGTATTGTAACTGGCTAACATCTGTTTCTGCTTTCATCCCCCAAGAATGCAAGCATTAATCATTATAAATGGAGTGTGAAATGGCGAAGGGGGGAGCAAAGGTTTGAATGCACATTTTATTGTGAGCATTATGAGATGAACACCTTTAAGGGCTCTGTGTCCAAATGGAAGCTGGCAAGACCGTGTAGATTTTGCTACTGATCCCCTGGCTTAACAGCAATGGCTTTTCTCAACCGAGGTGCTTCTGTTTGCTATATTTTATGCGGGTGCTGCACAGCAGCCTTCCCAGCCTGGTTCTCTCCAGATGTGTTGGACTACATTTCATGGGGTGACTGCCTGGGTGATGGGATTTGTAGTCTAGCATATCTGGAGGGCACCTACTGGGGAAGGCATTGCTAGCCATACTTGTTTCATCCTCTTTAGAGCATGCAAAAAAATCTATCTGCTTAGTTTGAGGAACGAGTAGTTCTCTTGTCACGCTCTTTTGGGTATGTCCCATGCTCCTGTTCCAATCAGTTTCTCTTGTGAAGGCTGTTGGCATGACGTAAAGGCTTTGTAAGACCCCACACAGGAGGAGGGTCCTCACTTCTTTCTGCCCTTTGTGACTGCCGCCTCACACATCTTGGCTGATCAAATGCACAGCAGTTCTATTTCTGGCTGCTGTATGACAGCAAAGGCTGGGAAGGGCTGTACATCCCAGCAAGAGGGCTCCTAAACAAACGGAGAAGAGGAGGAGATCAGGGGAACATGGCAGAGATGCTCTCGGAGGCTAAAAACTAGGTGGTCCATATGGGGGGCGGGTTAGAACTTAGTTGGGTTTTCATTTTGTTGCACACTTATAACATTTGCCCTTCTAAAACTCATTTTGCAATTCTAAACCAGAATGCAGTGATATGGCCATAGTTGCACTTTCCTGAATCTTGCAGTGCAAGATTTTTAAAAAGTAAGGATGCAGGGGAAAATATGCATACATTTGGGGATAGTGTTATTTTAGGGGAAATCCCATGTGGAAAAACTATTAAGAACAACTTTTAAGAACAAGTAAAAGAAAAGACTTCATAGTCATAGAATGCCTTCTGGCTGTTAGCAGTGGAATCTCCTTGCATGGAAACACCCTTAGACCTCGCTGTGGCCAGGAGCTTGGTGACAGAGGGTGGGTGTTTGGCAGAGGTGTAAGTTTAAGGGTGCCATCCTGTATATGTTTAGTCAGAAAAAAGCCCTTGACAGTTACATGCTGTCAAGCTGTTTCCAACTTACGGCAAACCTCTGCATGAGATCCTCCAGAATGTCCTATCCATGGCAGTTCTGCTCAGCTCTGGTAAACTCAAGGCCGTGGCTTCCTTGATGGATTCCATCCATCTCATATTTGGTCTTCCTTTTCTTCCGTGCCTTTGAGTTTTCCTAGCATGATTGTTTTCTCCAGGGAGTCTTGCTTTTTCATGACGTTGCAGTTCATGACATCACTATAGCTCAATATACTTGTTTTAAAAGAAGCCACAGAAATGCTCAGAAAGCAGAGGTGACATCATCATGCAAAGCACCTGAAAACTATTTGAGGACTCAGGAGAGCACAAGAAATGCCTCATACAGAGAAGCCCAATGTCATCTGGACGTCCTGCAAACTTTTATCCATGAGGCATGGCAAGAGCACAATAAAAGCCTTCACCGTGTTAGATCCCACAAGCAAGGAAAATATTTTCTAGCAGTACAGGATAGAATCTTTATATTAATTTATCACTCAGATACATTCTTCACAAAAGAACAAGTTTAATTTAAGCAGTTCAGTTGCTACCCTGTTTCCTCGAAAATAAGACCTATCCCGAAAATAAGACCTAGTACTATTTTTGGTCCTTGCTAAAATATAAGACCTACCCTGAAAATAAGACCTAGCTGTGTTTATTCCCAGGGCCAGTGGGGAACATAAAGAGCCTTTTTAAACTTTATTTTTAACTTAACTTTAACTTAATGCACTGTGTGGAGGAAACATGCTTATGCGGCTCTGCTCCCTCCGCTCCCTGTGGAGGGAGCAGAGCCGCATAAGCCAATGCTTTCTCTATAGTGCTGGCTCCTGTCACAGGCGGAGTGATACCAAATGTACCAAATGTACATGTATTCATGCTGTTCTGTTTTCCCCTCTATCCCCCTTTTGAGAGAGAATGAGAGAGAGACAGAGCAAGGGAGAGAGACCAGGCCAGGCCAGCCTCTCTTGTCTGTGAGAGATAAACAGTTACTGCCCTAAAATGCCTGATGTACAGTTTCTTTCAGGTGAACATAACCTTTGTGGATATTTAATTCAGAGTGAAAATTGATTTGTTTCATCGACTCATCTTTATTATCAATCTCACAGAACAGAAGCAGTGGCAAAGAAATGCAAAAATGCCCTGGAGAACTTCTTAGTTTCCTAACTAAGAAATCCTATGCAATCTTATGCATGTTTGTGTGGGAAAGCGACAGTGCCTCAGATTGTGCCGAACAAATGAGCATAACCTGCGTTTGCAGAACGACACTGTCAAATACTGTCTTGGGCAACAGTTTTTGAATAAAGTAGCCAAGCAACAAGGAAGAACGTGCACACCCTGTGCTGATCTATCAGTATTTTTGCAACTTTACATTTTTAAATTTTGCAAATCTTAAATTACCCTTCAACTTACATGGAAGTGCATTTAAGCACAACAATTGTTTAACGTTTCTATGTATTTGAAATATGTACCTTTCTTAAACAGAACCATAAGAAAACAAAATTACATGTAACAACAAAACATATCCCCCCTCCCAAATTTTAAAGAATAAATTGTAGATTTAAACAGCAAGATATAACAATGTAAGGCACTTAATCCTCTCCCCTTTCCAAAAAGCAAAAATAAAAATAAATCCAGCCTTCAAAAGAGGATAGCTGTAGGCCAAAAGAGAGGAGCAGCAGGGGCTGTGTCAAGGGCAGGCATGCTGCCAAGGGCCACGGCCCAAGAGAGGCCCATGGGCAGAGTCCCGAGGCGATGCTCTTCCTCTGCAGCATTGCAACTGCTTTTCTCTGGGCAGGCAACAGGGGCAGTGAGGAGGAGGAGGAGGAGGAGGAGGAGGAGGAGGAATGGCACAGCCAACTTGCTGCTTGGATTCCTGCCTGCTAGGCAAGCAAGTGGTAGCCACAATGAGAAGGAGGCTAAGAAGCAAGTGCCGTTAGCGACAAGATCAGTGAGAAGGTTGACCAACTGAAAGGTGGACAAAGGCATCGTGGCTGTCTTGCTCGAAGGTACTTGAAAACCTGGACTATTCATTGGAGAGTGAATTCCACATCTTGAGAGCCACCAGGGAAAAGACTCTCTCTTGCACCCTAAGTAAGGTGCACAACAACTACTGCCAGCTGCCACTCGTGCCAACACAAAAATGGAAGATGGAAATAGGGGAATGGTGGCAGTCCGGCATCGGCTGCCCAAGGTTGCTGCTTCACTTGGCACTGTGGTCAAGCTAGCTGTGCTCCTTGTATAGGATCCCACCCTTTCAATGAGCGGGGTTTCTTTCCAAGCACATGGGCTTAGGGATGCACTGTGGTAGCTCACTTTCCCAGCAGTCTTGCTGATCTTGAAGCACAGATAGTATTAAAAGGCTGGCAAGATGCTTTCCCTCCTCCTCCATCTGCATTTTGTAACATCTTATCTGATTAAGTGACAGAAGATCTTAAAAGCTTGTGCATCTTCTCAGATGACTGCTGCGTTTGGCTAACAGAGGTATCATCCATAATAGGCGCTTTGGAAATGTCCTTCTGGATAGCACAGCTCCTTTTGCCTTACAGTGCAGGTAGCTGGGACTTTATTAATGCCACTGACTGACAAAAGAGTGTGGAGAATGTTGCCCTGGCCATCCCAGTCCTCCAGAGAACACCAGCCCATAGTCTTCTGTGTCTGCGATGTACTCATGCATACCAGAAGTAACAAAACTGGGCCATCCTCAGAGAAATGCTGCACGCTTGGCAAACAACCTCATATTACAGATGTTCTTCTGTACTAGTTCTATGCAACAAAAGAAATTATGCACACTGAATACCCAGCAGAGCAAGATAGGAAGAAATAAAGCCTTGAAATGGTAGCTTGCAGGAGCAGAGGTTGCCTACATAGCCAGGACTCAGCTGGGTCCTGAAAGGGCTGGCAGGAGTGCATGGTAAGCTTTGTGTCGTGAGCTGGGTGTGCCCTCCCATGCAAGGAAGTCTCTCCAGCACTGCTTGTAAGAGTCGTTATTCTGCACAGAAAACTCTGAGCCACTGAGCATACACAAGGAAATGTGATGACCCCTCTCTGCCCCCCTTCCCCCAAAGCTCCGCTTATGAACCCTTTGGGGCCTGCCTCTGGAAGGAGGGGAGTTGTGAAAACGGGCTTTGGGTGAAGGGGGACAAGCCCTGTAAGGTTTTCTGGCTTAAAATGAGCACCTTCAATTGTGCTTGGAAGCATACAGGCGGTTTGCTTGCAAAGCTGAGATCAGAAAGATCGTTTCTTTTCCTGCTTTCCTCTAGGTGGCAGTCTGGGTAGCACTCTGCTATAGCAGAATAGAACAAATATCTAAAAGAAAATTGTGCTTTCTTTCACTTCTAAAATTAAATGCCACATATTCTCTACTCTAATGAAGCTCTGCAGAAGAGCTGGCTAGAAACAGAAGTGAAACTGGAGAGCTGCAGAGTTGTTTAACGAACCCATAAACAAGTGTGAGTAGTAAGTGATGACAGCATGATAAATGGCTTGTGTGGAAAAGCCTCCATCTCTGTAGCATGTTTTGGTTGCTTTCTTCTGGGTGCTTCCCAAGATGGAGAGGGTTTGCCCTTGTATGTGTAGATGTGCTATGTACTCATCAGTGGTGGCCAATTCAGGGAGAACTTTGCTTTTTTCTGGATCCCTATTACAAGTAAGCCGTTATCCCTGTCAATAGCTAGGTTCCCCAGTAATGTGAGGAAGGAAGATCATAATGCACTATTCTCTGACTGAAAGCCACACCGGGAAACAGCTGACTAGAAAACACAAAGAAGAGAAGTAGCTAGCAGCCCACAGTTCTTACGAACAGCATATTTAGGCTACCTTGTGAACACAATAAGCAGAAGAAGCCCCATTCATATGTCACAAGAAATAAAATCTGCCAGAAATACACTGATTCAAGATTCTCGCTAGAATCACCATAACATTAGGAAGAGCTTAGAGCTCTGTTGATCTATAGAGAACAGATGTAGGATGCTATTTTCACATAATACCGCACTGAGTTTATTTTCCAGATTCAGGATGTGCAGCTCTGTTGATCTCTCATGTTGGTTTATGCTTGATGAATCAAGTGTGGGTTTCTACATATTTGTTCAATTCTGTATGACTTCCCATGCAGAAGGCTTGCTTCTGACTCTGCCTTTTGTCTTAAGGAGACAGAAATTGCTACAACATCTCAGAGGAGAACTGGTTTATGTAACCACAAGGGAGAGCTGATCTCTTAAGGGACACTGAAAGTTGTTTGTGGCTCTTTCCTCCTTCTCTTAACAAGCTGAGAGATCTGTAGCAACTTTGCAATTAGGAGATCAACTTAATAGTCCAATTATGTGAACTACGAAATAAACCAACAAGGTAGCTGGGATTTCATTTTGCTTGTGAATAAGAAGAGGCACATATGCACACCTTTCCCCAGGCGTTCACTTTGTTGAATGATGCCTTTAAGCCTTTTAGCCAAAAAATTCATCCGAAAACATATAAAGGTAGAAGTACGAAATTCTATGCATTAAGTACTGTACTGCATGGGGGTATGGCTGTGCTTGGGAGGGTGTCACAATCTTAATTTGTCTGATAGATTAAACTATTATTCTTCACTGTAGTGTAAACTACTGCAATTTTTAAAAATTATTAGTGAGTACCAAGCTATTGTTTAATCAATATGGTTGTGCCTGCAGAGTTCTCATTGTATCAGTTATGTTGATGCAAATATAGTACTAAGATTTTTGTTTCCCTTTATATAAGATTCATTACTTCATTTATTTTTAAACTGTCTTGCTGTTTTCTGCAGACATAGCTGGTTTTACTGTTTACATTTTCATATAATGTAAAGCCTTCTTATTTAGTCCAAAAAATTAAATTAACAAGAATTTGTTCTCTCAGATGTATCTAAATTTACCCATTCTGCAGAGCTAAAATTAAAAACATACAGAAGGCAAGATAACACAGTCAAGTAGGATTTTACATGTGACTACCTTCGTATAGAAAATTAATGTATGGGGAAAGTATATCAAAATGGAATTAGTTTTTTAAATGATTGTAAATTATATAGGAAGCAGTTTGAAACCATGAGGTTCTATTTTAAACCACTACTGTACTGCTATTGATGTATGAATAGCGTGTCCAATGTTGTTTTACTGATCTCTGCCTAGTGCTTTTAAGTGCAACTTGATCTGCAGATATAATCAGATGTTTTTTACAAAATGGAGATAAACACTATGCCTTAGTAATATCTGCATTTCAGGCAGCTGTTAAATGGACATAAGAAGGGATTGATTTAAAAAAGCCCACAAACCTAGAGATGATCAAAGGTAAAACATCAATTTATCTACCGTTTATTTTCAAACCTACAAGAAAATACAGTATAGAAAATTTAATTATTTAGAACAGAACAGAGCCCAAGCACAAGAAGGGGTTTATTTATGGTGGCCTGCCCAGGCTGCCTGCCCACGATCTTGAGGAGGGAAACCGAAGTGAAATTGTATAGCTTAGGAGCAGTATATTTCAAATAACATTTTTTCCTAGATAAATCCTATGGTCATCTTTTAAAACCCTTCTTAAGGTCCCACCATTTTGGGGCTCTGTGAGAGTAGGGCCCATCTTTGGCTTCTTTCCCCAGAGATACCCACCTGGCACCCCAAATTTATTGTCTTTGGGGTGCTAAATATGCTGTTCTCATTTGTCCAGATCTTTTAGTTGTCCCTTTTCATATTCTTTTATCTTAACAGCATTTTGGCATGTTTTACTATTTCCACTGTCACTTATGCTTTATAATGTTCTGTTTTGTTTCACTAAAACTAGAGGTCATAAACCAGCTGACATAACCCAACACACATGCTGTTAAATGTCATGAAATGCCTGGGAATAGAGGGTAGATTTCACTGATGCTGAAAAGAAGACAATATTGGCACCAGGCAGGGTTCACTGGAGAGATAATTCCATAAGCATAAAACTAGTGGGGTACATGGAGGTGTTGGAAAGAGCTAGACATAAATGGAAACCGTAATCCAAATCACATGGGTATTACTGTTTTCATTGATCAATATTGACCTAGAGGATCTGGGATACAACATGAAACAGGTCAGACAGCTGGACCTTGCCTGCGATTGGATGGAAACCAAGTTGGAACTAATATTTACAAGGCTTGTCGTATATCTCTATTCCACTCCTTTTCCCATGACCTCACACTGGCTCAGATGCGATTTCCAGGCAGGCTTCCATTCAGTCTCTGCCCAGAAGAGGATGCTTCCAGATGAATTTTCTTTTTTTAATTGCCATACCTCATTCAAAGAATGTTATAGTAAGAACAAACAATATTGCCTTCCACTTGTAGCCCTCCCATATTTTCCCACTGGTTCTTGTGTTTTTCACTTGCTGTGGAAAATGCGTTTTTTAAAAAAAGATGAAACAGCAGTGACTTGCTTCCCAGCTTTAGGCCACAATCCTATGCATGTGAACGCTAAAAAGGTCCTACAACTCCAGCATTTCCCAGCTGGCGTGGGCACTGCAGGACTCCTTTCTGCCTAAACATGCCTAAGATCGTGCCCTTATTGCCCAGGATTCTCTCATCTGGAAGCACCCGAGATTTATGAACTGTTTTATGTTGTGCCAATATTGTTGATTCATTGCACTGCCGAAGAGATAGCAATGCCAGTGTGTGCGTGTGTGAGACATTTGTTGGCTGTAACTCTACATTTGTAGAAAAAAAAAATTGCATTGGTGAGGAATATGTAATGGACTAGGTTTAAAGGGATGAATTTCAATCCATAAGCATTTTTTTCTTTTCAGCTAGTTCAACTAGTCATTAGCAATTCTGATGGCTGCATTTTGATTTTGGCTGAATGATGGTGGTGGTGGTGGTGGTGGTGGTGGTGGTGGTGGTGATGATGATGATGTTGATGTAATTGCTCTGATTAATGTGTATGAGCCTAAAAGTGATTCTTCAGTTATGTTTCATGAATGTTTTAGCAAATTAGTTGATACAGTTTATAATTATTTGATTTAATAAAGTTATAGATCTTTTGGGTTAGGAATCATCTTCTCCAAAGAGGCAAATACAGTGAAAGTTATACTCAGGCTTACATAGCTGAACTCAGCTTCAATGAAGCTCGGAGGATTTTGCATCCTGATATAAGATACTATGTATTTATTTTCCCTGTTCATCATAATTGCTTTTCATTACATTGCTTTTTTGGTTTTCTTCTGTATCTTTGCTACATCAAAAATGTCTGTAAGTTTGAAATTGTACTTTTAGACCATGTCTGGTGAGGTTGCAGTTTTCAGATTCACCAAGGATCCACCAGTTTCTGGTACTTAAATGATTACAAATCTTCTCATTAAAAGGAGAAACATCAGATTTCAGCCAAGCTAAAGTACTTTACAGTTAATGAAATGTAATTGACTCCTATGCCGTTGAATAGGAGGCCTATATAAGCCTGTGCACAGGGATTAATTATTGCTTATGCCTTCGATAAAAATATTTTTAAATGAAAAACTTCAACAAATATCTCTAAGTAAACATTTGACTGTTTACTTAGAGACATTTGTTGAAGTTTTTCATTTAAAAATATTTAAATTTCATTTAAATATTGAAATTTCATTTCAATATTTAAATTTCATTTAAATATTTGTTATAATCAGCTTGCCATTTCTCCAACCATGCAACTTTATCAGGAGTGCTGAACATTGAATAGGAATTCAATAATGTTCTTTCACAGCAGGAGAAACTTGCTTTAAACTGTCCATGACTGTGGGAAAATGGTGACCATCCTAGAAAGCTTGGTACATCACCTTAGACCACAGAAGCAGAGAGAGAATCCAGACATAATAATCCAACCGAAACCAAACCAAGGTGGATAATCTAATTTCAGACCAAAATTTAGCGCTAATCAACAAATAAGCCCTGTGATATAAAGTGAGGCCAAACCTGCCTTTTTCAATTGGAAATGATGAGGAAGAAGAACCCTGAAGTAATTTATGGAACAGAGTGATACATTTTAAAAAATACTTGGAGGAATTTTTACCTCTTTTGGGGAGAAGATTGAAATATGAATAAACTTTATATTGTAATGCTCTTCAGAATGTACTGATGCACACATTATCTCCAAGTATTTACATGTTGCTTGGAAGTTAACACAAGGACAATGTAAATGGATTTCCATGCCCTAAACACAGCTTAAAGATCACCTTTCCTGCCTCACCCCCCTCCTGCATCATAACAGATCGAGGACCTAACAACACTTTCAGGATTTGAAGGGGTGGTATTTAGATGCCACCTGTGAATGGATATAGCTATTTGGTCTGCTTTTTTTTGAAGAGTATACATAACAGTTTTTATTGATAGCTATGTTTTCATATGTACCCACTCATTGGTATATGTTTGATATTCACCTATTGTGATTCGTTTCAATTTATGCAAGAAGGCGTTTTCATTCCATTTCTTCCAGTTTTGTTTTATTGAAATTCGCGATAAAAATAATGTGGAAAATGTTCCCGTCAGTCGGATTATAGTCCACAGGAATGCTGTTTCCAGTCATGTCTAAATCCTTCTGTTTATATACAGCGTATTCATTTCCCACCAACTGTTACATGTTTTATTTGCACACAGCAACTGGACATGTCCAGCAGGGGGTAGCAGGCCCTTAGCTTGTCCTAGTCTGCTCCCATTTTCTGTAGGCGGGGAGACAGAAACGCGGCTGGGCCAGAAAAAGAGCCTCCGATTCGGGGCGGGGAGGTTCGAGCCGGTTGAAGAAAGCCTCTTGTACTCGATACAAGACCGAGTCGGTTTAAGAAGGCGAGCGGACGACCCAGTGCGCTCGGTCCACTTCTGGGCTGAACAGGGCTTCACCTTGGCGCTGTTTCAATTTCACTTTCTCTTATGTCCACCCCCGCTCCTTAACCAGCAAAGCCGTGCAAACCCAAACACAGACGCACACAACCCCAATCCGGAATGTAATAATCCTGCCCGGATTTTATACGCCACCCCCCCCACCCCATTCTCGCTCGCCCGCTCTTCCTGATGTGGTTGGATAGAAGTCCTGTGGCATTTCCTGCTGCAAAGACTGCCCCGCTTTCGAGTATCAAAGCCTCTCGCAGGTCCTCCGGATCGGCCGCCGCGCCACCGCCGCCGCGCCTCGAAGCAAGAGCCCGGCGGGGCGGCCCCACTCGGAGGGCTCCGAGCGAGGCGCCTGGCGCGAGTGGCGGAGCGCGACCTCCTAGCGGGGCAGCCCGCGCATGGCAGCGCTTGGGGGAAAGTGACACTTCGCGGGAGGGAGGAGGACCGAGCCCGGAGAGCCTCCTGCGCGGCGGAACAGACGGGGACGCGAGCTCGGCTTGCCCGCCAGGAGAGCATCATGACAGACGCGCCGGGGAGATGCTCGCGGGGGAACTTTTGACTATGGTGAGGAGCCGCGTCGCAGCATGGGGAACGCGCTGCTCTGATCGCCGGCAGGAATTGGGGCGAGGGGGACCTCGGGCTGCCGCTGCACGCTTCGGAGGTAAGGAGCGGGAGACATCTTTTCTGCCTGCGCGTGGCTCGGCTCGGCCGAGATGCGTGAGCGAACGAGCGCCTGCCCGAGACTCGTCCTCCGCCGGGCAATCGTTCGCCTGTCTCGCCGCACACAATGGCCAGGCTTTTGGGCAGAGGGAGGCGGAATCCGCTGTGGGTGGTGCAGGAATGCTCCTGCTCGTGATATTGCACGAAGATCTCCTTTCCCCCTTAAATAAAATAAACAGCTGGCCTGCGATTTGTTTAAATAGAACATCTAAACAAATAATTAGCACTGCCTCTCCCTTAAAAGGCTCTCTTTCCAAAGGAAGTGTGCTATAGTTAATAGCATTATCTACCAAGAGATGCTTCAGAACTGGAAACTAACTTGGATGTTGCATTCATCTTATGAAATTTGAATTCTGCCCATCTTTTGCTTTGACTGTCTATGTAAAAGGGCTGGGATCACACAAAAACGCATGAGGACAACCCCCATCGCCATAATAACAGTGACCAGCCACACACTATGTAGCAGTTACCATGTGTGCTGACTTCACTGGGTTAAACGAGAGTCCCAGGAATTGCGGGAAGACGAACAAAACCAAACCAAACCAAACCCAGCTCTGTTTTAAAAAATGAAATAAATCCCAGTCCACCATGCTTGCATCAAGTGGCCTTCTTTGCTGTCTGTAGCTAAAAGTAACAAGAAAACAAAGCCCTCGGCCTGAAAAGAGAGACTTTTCAGCAACATGTTTGCAATAGGAAACTGTAAAATGTGTGTTTTGAGGTCTCCTTTCAGAATGACAGTCGGTAAAATGCTGGAAGTATTTTAGTATTGCTTATTACTAAGTCAGGGCTCAAAGTTAAATAAAGGGTTAAAGTAAATGCGAGTGTTGCATTTTCAAGGAATAATTATGGATTTATTTTTAAATTCCGTTTACATGATCACATGCCGTTCCTTTTGTTTCAGTGCTGTCACAGCAAATGTAATTTTCTTGGAGTTACTCTATCCAGTGGGAGTTTAGATTAAGAAGGAAGCTGAAGAGGCCTGTTCATTGTTATGCTATGTCAAAGCTGATCTGGTCTTTGTATTGTTAGGTGCTTTCATATCTATAGTGCAATGAGGTGACCTTTACAGGTTATTTTAAACTAATGTTTCTTTTCTCTTTGATTTAATGTCACAGTGCAATAAAAATAAACCTTCTTGGTGCATTAGAAGACAGTGTGAAAATTAATTGGAAGATCTTGGAATTCCACCCTAGGGAATAGTGAAAACATCTTTGTGATCTGAGGCCAAATGTTACTAGTGCTTTGTACACAGACTGTTTGGGGCCAGCATAGGCAGAAGTGTGTTGCTATTTTTAAGCACATTTTGTTACAGTTTGGGATTTACCAGTGGGAGTGATGGAATGTCAGAAGTCAGTTTTTTGCCTAGCAACTGAGCAATTGCAATTCATAATGGAGCCAAAAGTAGACTTAGCCAGCCGTAATTGTTCTTGGCAAATAGGATCTTTGGAAGGACATGATTTTAGTGTTCTGGCAGGTGAGCCTGTAGTTTCATTGTCATAGATCTTGTGGTGATGTTGGAGATGGGACAAGAGGAGGAACCTGAGTGTACACATTGGACTGTTCACGCTATCCTTTAACTACAGATGGCAGGATTCCTCCATAATAGAGGTACAGACAGGAGCTTAAGTGCAGAATGATAGAATGGTAGAGTTGGAAGAGGCCATTGGGTCCAACCCCCTGCTCAGTGCCGGACTCCAGGTTAAACCATCCCTCTCAGTTTGATGTATTCTGGTACTGGTTCTTTTTGTTTCTTGGAGAAATACTTGCATTTTAAGTGTGTGCTCAACAGTTAGTTGTGTGGCCCTCTTTACAGAATGAATTGTTGTTCCAGGTGCTCTTGCCAGTAACTCTTAGTGAATAAAATGTTGTCCCAACATAGGCTTCATTTACTTGGGTGGGATATTGTAATGGTATAGCTGTCCTTTGTGACTGATATATCAAGGAGGACATTAATTTGGCAAGATCAACTCTTGTCAGACTAATGTACTCTCTCTCTCTTTGATCAGGTAATTTTCCTGGTAGACTGTGGGAATGCTGTGGATATAATATATCTTGACTTCAGCAAAGCTTTTGACAAAGTGCCCCATGATAACCTGATTAGCAAATTAGCTAAAGTGAGCTGGATGGAACAACGGTCGGGTGGATCCACAATTGGCTCCAGAATCAAACTTGAAGAGTGCAGAGCAATGGCAACTTAAACTGGGAAGAAGTAACTAATGTGGCAGTACAGGTTTCAGTCTTGGGCCTAGTGCTCTTCAGCATTTTTATTGAAATTGAAATCTTTATTATATGCATGAAGTTCAGGGAATACTTATCAAATTTGCAGATAATACAACATTGAGTGGCATAGCTGATAACCTGGAAGACAGAAACAAAATTCAGAGTAATCTTGATAGGCCGAAAACAGCAGAATTAAGTTTAAACGGGGCAAATGCCAAGTTCTGCACCTATGAAATAAAAACTTAATGCATACTTCAAGAAAGTGGGTATTTGGGTCAAAATATTACAAGTGAGAATGATTTCAGAATTGTAGATCATCAGCTAAATATGAGTCAACAATATGATGTGGCTGCTATTTTGGGATGCATCAACAGTAATATCACTTCTAAATCATTTAAAGTACTAGCCCCCCTCCACTCAGCACTGGTTAGACCTTATCTCAGTTTTGGGCACCACAGTTTAAGAAAGATACAAACTAGAAAAGGTTCAGAGAAGGGTAACAGTGAACAGGGGACTGGAAACAAAACCATGTGAGGAGAGACTAAAATAATTGGGCAGGTTGAATCTTAAGAAGAAAGGATTGAGGGAGATATGATAGCACTCTTCAAATACTTGAAAGGTTGAAAGGAAGGTCAGAATCTTTTCTAGATCATTCCAGAGGGAAGAGCATGAGCTCAAATTACAGGAAGCCAGATTTTGGCTGAACATCAGGAAAGAATTCCTGGCTCTCAATGAAACCAATTCTCTAGAGAGGTCATGGGTTTTTCTCCACTGGGGACATTCAAGATGCAGCTGGCCAACCAACTGTTAGGCATGATTTAACTTGGAGCCCTGGCTGAGCAGAGGGTTGGACCTGATAGCCTTATTGGCCCTTCTCAACTCTACTATCCTGGCTGTATGAATTGGCACATGCTGGTCAATGTAATAACTTTCCCTTGCATTTAAGGTTTCATCTCCACTTTTGGACAATAACTGGACACCACTAACCCATACACAGCATACAAGTTTATAAACTCTTAAATGCTGTTGATTGTAGAGCACAGGTTCTGGAAATAGGGTCAGTCTGCAAGTTCGAGGTAGGTGGTGAATGGAGAAATCACAGAACATCTGAGAATGGCTCTGCACTTTATGTGTTTTTTCTGATGATGGAGTTTAAGGCTCTTTTAACCAGGGCCAGATGATCAAACAGGCTGGTTGGGCCATGGCCCAAGGTCCATGATTTTCATAATGCAGCATTTACATTAGCAATGATAACAGCACTGGGGAAAAAATCACAATTTAAGTATGTATTATATGTGTTGTGATTTGCAGAACAAAACAAATTTGTTGAGTAGCTCACTGAGGCTGCCACCAATTTTCAAAAGGACCAGGAAGGAGGAAGTTTAAGAACCAGTGTCCTTGAGCATCATGCCAAAATCAGTAGACTAGTCTGTGTCCCTAGAAGAAAAATAGTGCTCCTGTGAGAAGTTTCATAGGTGCTTTACTGTTGGTACGCTGCTTTCTTTGTATAGAGCAGCCTTCCCCAGCTTGCTTCCTCTCAGATATTTGGTACTATAACTCCCAGCATTCCTTATTATTGAATATTCTGGCTGGGCCTGATGTGAATTGAAGTGGACGACATCTGGAGGGTGCCAGGTTGATATAGACTTGGCTAGCTTGGTTGCATTAAGAGCTGCAACCCTGGTAGCCTGTCAAATATAAAAATGGGATATAAGAGCAAGGCATGTTGATAGCCAAAATGTGGAGCCAAGAAAGGTTTTGAACCAGATCTAGAGTACGTCTGATACAGACATATATCTCAGGGCACCTGGATCAGACTTAGGTACCTTGGGCCAGAAGTATTTGAGGACCACTATCAATAACTGCACTAATTCAATTGAGTTCAATTCAAGGGCAAGACATTGAGTAGAAGTGAGACAGTGGTTATAGCACTGGTTGGTGAATCTCAGAACCAAGAAGATGCATTCCTATATTTGGGTCTCCAATAACTTCCAGAGTCTGTCCTTGCCAGACAGTATCTTTTTGAGTTGAGTTGAGTTGAGTTGAGTTGGTAATGGTATGTTGTAAGCCGCCCCGAGGCTTCGGCGAATGGGGCGGCATAAAAATGTTTTAATAAATAAATAAAATAAATAATTTGCTATCCTTATCCTTTAAACAGGACCCAGTGAGAAGTAAACCATTGGTGCTATAGCCACTGTCTCACTTCTACTCAATGTCTTGCCCTTGAATTGAACTCAAACCATTGGTTTACTTCTGCCTTGGATTAACTTACATGATTGAAGTGGAACTTCATTTTAGAAAGTGTCAGAGAAAGGCTCTCAACTGGACTTCTTAGTTTCTCTTTCATCTTGGGATAGCAAGCAATATGATTGGTACCTCTGGGAGATAGTTGGGATTTGAAATTAACAATCAATTTCACTCTGACCCAGGATGGCATTATTTGCTCTGACCCCAGGAAACATTATGGATTTAAAATATCAAAAAAGACAACAACACCACACTTTCTCTGTATCTTAGACCTTGCAAATAGTTCTTCCAAATGCTTCTACCATCTATAGTTAAAAATAAAGAAAAACTTTAAAGTGGGGAATAAAGACAGCATTAAATTTTCAGCACTGCCAACATACACAGAGAAATTATGTGTGAAGCCTCTGAAGAAATTAAAGTGGTTAGAAGTTAGGAAAAATTAGAGGCTTGGCAAAGAGTTTTTTTTTTTTTCTTTTCTTTTCTTTTGCTGGTCCAATGACTCTGGCTGTGGGAATTTCGAAACATCTTGGAAGTCAAACCAATAAAATGTAAGGTCTTAACTACAGGTCTCTGATTCTTTAGTCCCAACATGGCCACAGAGTTCCCTACTTCTATAATCATGGGACTCAAAATAAGATGATTATAGTTGCAGATGTTTGGCAACGTGGAATCTCACATTTTTCCTTTGCAACTATATTGGTCTGCTTCTTTCTTCCAGTTTGTGCACACCCAAAGTGTGCTAAATAATGTTTGACTACCCAGAACTTAATTGAGGACACGGAGAAATGATAATCCATGAATCTTTCCTAAACTATCTATGCCTCTTGTTGAACCAGATTAAATTCTTCATGCTCTGCGTGTGTTTGTAAAAAGCCAACCAGCGCATTTGATATTGCTCAGATAGGTGACTTGAAAGCAATTCAAATGAGAGATTAAAATAAGCGGATTTTCCAGCACCCCAGAATGACTAGGTTACTTATTTAATTAATAGCTTGGAGAAAAATGAGTACTAAGACTGTACTGGCATTGGTATAGTGATAGGTTTTGAAATGCAGCCACTCAGAATGACCGTCCCCGTAGCTACACTGATCACATCAACAAGCCATTTCTAACCGTCTTCCTCCTGTCCTGGAGCAGGTCTTTCTATAGCTAATGGGTCTTCATTGCCCATCAAGACCACGCCACTCCAAAATACTTTGCATTGCCACGGGCAACAATATACTGTTGCTGGGAAAACGCGTTCTTCCCCCACAGACATCACCAGCTACTATGAGGATGGAGCGAAATGGACTTCTGAGGGGCTGCGCGGGGGCATCGGCCTCCCTGCGAATGAAAAACTGGCGGCGGGCCGAGGCATCTGCGGAGCCCCGGTTCCGCCACACCGCGCTGTATCGGTTGCCACGAACCAGAGTGAGCTTTCTTCTGAGGCACTCTCACACCTCTGCTTCCTTGTGTAGTGTTTGAATAGCCGGGCTTGAGCTTGCATCAACATTTCCATGGCACGCTTTTGTTGGAGGTGTTTGTAAGTTGGAAACAAAACTGTGCTCTTTACCGAAAGCGGTTATCCGGTGAACAGGCCCTGGGACTAAGTGTTGTTTTCTTATTGGGATTGTTAAATGCAGCCAAGAGTGCAGTGACTGGTTGGGTACATTCAAGGTTTTGGGACGTGTTTTCCAGCTTTGATCACCAGGTCTAGTAGAATGAGGACTTGTACAGAGGCCAAAGACAATAATGTTATCTAGATGTCTTTATTCATTGCTTATGAGCCTCCTTTTGTATTTGTATAAACCAAACACTAACTTCCTGCAAATGATCTCCAGTCACATGAATCTTTTGCAGGTGCCTCACAGCTGTATGAGTGAATTACACAGTGGTTTCCATTTGCTGCTTTTCTGCCCAGCTCCCTGAAAAGCATAGTGTAGTTGCTTTTTGGATCGGAGAGGGAGATTGCGAGAGCGGATCTAGCCAACTATTTTTTCCAGCACAGGTTTGCTCTTCCAGCCCTCTTGGATCAGGTATATGTGCATCCATGTATATTTGAATGGATCAGATGACAGTCAGACCTATTTTCAGCAGTCGTTTTTGAAAAGCTGAGCATGTGTTGAACCATTCCTAAGCCAGGATTGATGTCTTATTCATGAGGAATCAAATAAGTGCCTTGGCACCTATGAAAAATCCATATTTTTTAAAAAAAATCACACTAGGGGTCCCCTGAGCTGTGCTATTGCCTTGTGGGACTGGAGGAAACCAATTTGTCAGCAAGAGAGCTTGTTTTGTGGGGCTCTGCCCTGAATCCCTGGCAGGGTTGGGGGTTGCTCCCCCCTGCCCCTCCCCAAGGCAAACTCTTGGTTTTGCAGAGGCAAAATGCTTCTCCCGCTCTCTGCCTGAAGCTGCAAGCATATCCTAGAGGAGTCAATTTCTCCTGGGAAAATAGCCATGTGAATCTTACTGCAATTGTTATGCCTTCCTGTTTTGAGAATGGTTGATTTTCTTCTGCTGCATCGTCTATTGTGACTAATAGGCTCCTGCTCTGAGCTGCTGCTAATCAGTTTTGAATGAAATGTGCAAATTGTTTATCACGCTTCCTCAGCGTCCAGGCGTCTGTGGCATCCCATTCAGAAACATCAGTAAATCAACTTGTGTGGAAGTACTATTCGGTCCATGAATCTCTTCGTAGTGCTAAATCCCCACATGCTTGCTATACCAGAGAATGAAACCACTGCCTTGGTGTAAAGCAGTATAATATTAGATGGGTTTGGTTTTAACTTTGGAATAGGTGCTACAATTCAATAAGCAAAAGGCCAATTCAATATACCCTTGATGCCTTTTTATATTCTGCGGATACATTTGAAAATAAGATGGCCTTTAGCCTCTCTCTTTGGGCTTCCATGCTAATACAGATGCATATCTGATATTCAGCTATGCCAAGTGCTTCCCACTAATTATTATAATAAAATTAACACAACTAATAGCCCATGAGGGTGAACAAATAGAGGGAGAGGCCACCGGTTAGAGGCAAAGCACGTGCTTTGCATGGAGAAAGTCCCACATTTAATCCTTGGCACCTGTAGGCACAGACGGAAAACCTTGTGCTTGAAACCCAGCAGTGTCCATAATACCAGGATCTGAGTCAGTGAAGCCAACTTCCTTTTCCAAATAGTCACACTGTAATATATCACAAACATTTTACAAAGGGGAGACCAGAGGACTCTTTATGTGACCTACATGGCTACCGTAACCCTTTCTTTGTTAAGTTTTCTAATCACCAGGGCAGAAGTGGGATGTGACCTTTTGAAAAGAGGTATTTCAACATCTTATCAGTGTTGTGTAAACTACTGGGGTGGAAGAAGCTGCTGGGTGGTGTACCAGGCCCTGGAAGTGGGATATGAAAGGGCTGCTGGAATTAATAGCAGATCAACAAGCTCATTTTGATAAACTGCTGGCACAAACGTGCATAGAATACTTGTTCCTTTTGTCAGATGAATCCCATCGTGGTCTCTTCTCTGCCAAGTCGCTCTTAAAGGGACTTCCCACAGCGAGACTCCTGCTCCTCACCTATCTTGTGACAAGGAATGTTGTTCAGTGTAAAGAAGATGTGCATTTTGGTGATCTTATCTCAGTCATCTTTTTTGCTAATGCTGAGCTCAGTAGCTTTATCAAATACAAGGGGCACGAAAATACAGGACTGGACAGTAAAATACAGTACTGCCCTGTAATAAACTAAGGTTTTGGAGGAAAAGACTATCATTAGCTACTAGTCATGATGGCTACATATTACCTCCAGTTCTTGGGGCAGGCTGGTGCTCAGCCCGAGTGGTGAGGGAGAGGGCAGTGCAACAGAAGTGGAGCCAGAAGGGCATCATGAACCTCCGCCAGGCAGCAACACAGAGCAAAGAAAGAACTGAGGCAAAATATGTGAAAGGGGGTGTGGCAATCACAGCCACATGGAACCCACACTCTTCTCCCCCTATTCCACAGAGAATCAAGTGACTCTAAAAGTGGGAGGGGACAATCCACACAACCATGATAGCAATGATGCTAATGATAATTAAAACAAGCAAAGATATTCTGAGTCTCACAGAAAAGCAGTTTCCGGAACATGGGATCAAGTTCTGAAAGCATCCCCAAAGCCATGCCTTTGTTTACCATCGCAGAGAATCCACTCAGAGCAGGTCTACTCAGAAGCTGCCGAGTCAGCAGCACAATATGGCACTGTGGGGGGGGGGTTTGCTCCCTGGGGCACCCTTCCAAGCTGAGCTCTCCCCCATGATGTCCTAGGCTAGGGAGGCTACTGGAAACTCCCACAAGCTTGCCATTAGCCCTGGGAGCCACAAAGCTTTCAGGGCAGGAAAATAAGGAAGGCAGGATATTTGGAGATGTACTTGGCTTAAAAAAAGAGCCATGAATGGTGGTAGTGGCGGAAGCTTGGATGGAGGTAGAAAGCAGACACCTGGACTTTATTGCAAAGAACTGGTGTAATGGATGGTCTTTTTCACTGAGCTTTATTTTACATGGCTCTGACCCTCAAAGGCACGATGGGTCTGCCAGTATCAGTGGGGCATCCATCTCTGTGGCTGGAGAACACAGGCATGAAGTCTTGCTTGTGGGCATCTCATGTGAATCTGGCTCAGAAGAACAGTTTGTGGGAACTGAATACTTAGTGATAGGTTTGCCCCAGCAAGGTTCTTACCGTGTCTTTAACTGAATGGTTCTAAATATTAAGAACCAGGGTACACTGAATTAGTACTAATGATCTGGCTTAGAAATGGAAAGACTATGGCTGTGTTCAGCCATGTAGAAGGATTGAAAATAGATTGAGCAGGAGTTGTTGTTGGAAATGGGGTCATTATTTTTGACCCCAGTCAAATTACTGTATTTTTTGCTCTATAAAGTGTGCCTGACTATAAGACGCACCTAGTTTTTAGAGGAGGAAAACAAGAAAAAAAAATATTCTGAATCAAATGGGCACATAATCACAGGCACATTCCCCATCACTTCCCCATGGGCTGCACATCTGACAGACTTACTGCACACACATATTCGCTCTATAAGACGCACAGACATTTCCCCTTACTTTTGAGGGGGGAAAAAGTGCGTCTTACAGAGCAAAAAATACGGTAATAAACCATGGAGAACACCCTGCTGTCCACACCCCAGCAGCAAACCATATCTTCCCTTCATGGGTTGTCTCATGGTTAACAATCCAGGACTTGTTAGTGCAGCTGAGTTCAGACAACACACTAACGCACATTTCAACAATAATCCATGTTTCAGCAACAACCCCGTGGGTGCTTCCAGCTGACACTTTTATCCCGCAGTCACCATGCCTGAAATACAGAATTGTATGGAAGGGATTGGCTCTAGACAATGCCTTTCATTTGTATCCATCCTGTATTTTTCTACCACTTTGTTAAGCATTTTTCTTACCAGAATTTTTTTAAAGGTCAGTTAAGGAGGAAAAAGCAGAATAGCTGCGAATGCCTTTCAAAGAGTAGCACAGTGTCCGAAAGTGCTCTGTAGAGAAAGTACGTGGGTTCAGTGCAATGATTTGCATGTGTCTACAAGCCAGTCACTGGCGTTGGTTTTCGGAGGTGGGCGAGAGATGCAGAGAGGGGAGATGTGAAATAAGTGACGGTGAAGCAGTCGCCACTATGGGGAAAATGAGATGAGGTGAAGGAGTTGACTGACTGGGATGAGGGCCTGGCATGGCAGGCTTGGGTTCTGGTTCATCTTTTCTTAAAAATGAAGTATGGGACCCTAATCTCAGTCTGAAATGACTGAATATTTCACGATACTCCTAATCTGAATGTGAAATTGTGCCTATAGGTCAGGTGGAATTGATTCACTTGTTTTCTGATTAATCACAGCCTCCTCATGGGATCGCAGTGCAGGTGGGAACTGGAAAAGGAACCCAGCATGCAACATGGGACATTAGAAGGAAGGGGCTCTGTGATTCATGCACAGTTAAACCAAAATAATCCCTGATAACTCAGAATTTTCTTTGCAAGAAAGATGAATGAAGTATTGTTCTCCCATAGATGAGAGTCTTCAAAGCTATCCTTGCTGTTCTTTTCTTTTCTAGTCTAGCTATTTTCTCTTTGTTAAAATTTATTTAATGAAACCTTTCCTAGAAAATCTGAACTCTAGCAGAGAACAAAGTGCTCCTGCAGCACAGCCTCAGTTTCACTCCAGAAATTTGCTTGGTAATGTAATTTTATCACTTCTGACTGTTGTGTTGTGATGTGCCATCAAGTCGTCTCTGACAAGATTGCCCAGTCACCACACCTTTTCAGTTTCAGGGCTTACTGCATAATGATGCCAACCTTGTTTTTCTCAGTCTGGTTATTAGAGCCGTTTACAGCTTGTATAGCCATCTGGCAAATGGCTCAGATATGGGCGAATAAAGACTATCAGTCGTTGCACACAGCTGCTTTACTTCCGCTTGCCTTCTTCCTTTGTAAGAGTGGGTAAATAAATCAGGTTTCATCATTCAACAATAAAACCTGGTTTAAAGCTGGCATAAGATCCTGGCTTATTTGTATGCCATAAACCAGAATCCTGGGTTTGGATATAACATCTGAATCTGGTGAGCCAACCTCATCAGTTTCAGATGGCACAGCAGCCATGGTCTGGCACAGAAGATAAGGCAATGCACAAATGCCATGCATGGGGTGGGGAAAAGACACCCACATGACTTCTGGTCCCTCTGTGATGATGCGAACTCCGGCTTAAAGCAATATAAAAACATGGCTTACATCTGCTAAGTTTTCTTTATTGTTGTCTATTGACAGACATATGCATACTGTTTTGTAGTTGTCACAGACAATACTGAGGGATGGAAGAGGGCAAATGCATGCTTCTAGAGGGTTAAAACATGACTATGGCTTATTGAAAACTATCAAATGGTGTTTCAAAGCAGTGGATTCGTTTACCTGTATGCATAAGGATTTTCATGCATCTGAGAGCACATAACCTACATGTTTAATTCTCTGAAACTCCCCACACCTTTAGGCTCCCCTGCACAGCTTGGAGCCCTGACACGGGCAGTGATGGGGCAGAATGAGCAGGGGCAGCCCCTCTGCTCATCCTGTGCCTTGGCCATGCTGACATGTTCTTCTTCCCAACCTACCATGCCAGTCCCACCACATGTTGGGAGTGAAAGAGGCAGTTATTCTTGGTGTGCTTTCCAGGGCCAGGGAGGCACCAATTCTTTGGATGAGGATGGTGAGCGCTGATAAACAAGATCTGTGGACATAAAAATGGTGGCGGAGGCAGGACTTAATCTCAAGGCCGCCATCTTGAGGTGAGGTGTTCAGGCAGACCCTGAGAACTATTGGGTTTGGAAATGTCAGAGGGGACTTGGGAGAGGAGCAAGAGGAGCCTGACCCCATGAAGCAGCATTGGGAGAGAGGGGCTAGCCAACTAGAGGGCCTGCATAGGTCTAAGAGGCTAGCCCTTCTCCAGGGAGGCACACCTGGGGGGTGGGGGGGGTGGAGCCCATGGTGACTGGAAAAGAGGGCTCTTGGAATTGGTTTCTAGTTTGAGTTCAGTGAACTGCTCTGTGCATGCTCAGAGGCTTTTCCTCTGTTTGCTGTCTGTATGTTGGAAATAAAGGGCTTTTTGCCAAAGAACTGTCTGCTATTTGAAAGGAAGAAGCAGGGGACCCAGCTCCCAACATGACACCTTATTTCAATAATTGCCTGCCTGTGCTGTCTGGCCCTGTGACAGGTGGCCCAGTCTAGGGTTCTCGAAGCCAACCTCACCAGACCCGGTCTGGCACAGAAAATCATGGCAGTGAGGCAATGCGCAAATGCCATGTACTGGGTGAGGAAAAGACACCTGCATGGCTTTTTGTCCTTTTGTGGTGATGCAAACTCAGTCATTTGTGCTCTTTTGACTGTCAGAACAGGTGTTGCAATGCTTTCCTGTTTAAAACGTCTGGCAACAGAGGCTAAATCCAGGACTAAAATAATCTATTTCTATTTAGGCCATGTAGTATTTAATGATGCATATATTATTAGTATTTGTCACTGGAGAGAATGTGATGGTTTGGTTGCAGCTCCAGTTATGTTGGCACTGCTTCAAGTCATCAGAAATGAGGTTGCTGAGTTTACCATTTTGTGCCTGCAGCCTAGGGAAGGGCATTGGATTAAGCAAAAACTGGAATTTCAGTTGTGATATGACTGTGTGTACACCTAGCGATTGAGAAGGCTTTTTACAAAATCCTATTATTTTTTCTAGATTACTGTATTCCACTGTGCCCTGAATGGTGGGTTAAAAGTCCTTTAAATAAATCTTAAAACTAAAAACTTGGACCTTTGTGTTTATTTGAATTCATGTTCCAATCTTTGCCTTAAAATGAGCAGGTAACCAGAGACTGAAAAAATGCTCTTTGCCAGAGTGTTCTTGTGCTCCCACATTGATCCACGATATTCTCTTTCAGTGAGTAAGTGAGTTCTTACAGTGGAGATGGGAATCACTAGCTTGATTTTGGGATCAGATTCGGCCTGATGTCAGCAGATGCTTGGCTTAGCATTGGCAACCGCTTTAGTCAGATCTGAGGAGAAAGTGAGTCATGGCAGGGCAAGCCCCCAAATGCCTATTGCCAGAATGGTTTGCTGTCAAGACCCGTTGCCCTTAATGCAGTCTGTGCAAATGTGAGGTTTGGCTGACCTTGAACCTTTCGTTGCTGCTATCCCTGCATCTCAGAGTGGTTAGTGACTTTTTAATCGACGAAACATCTCACACTATCATCTGAAAAAGATGCATGGGCTTTGTTGGGTCTATCATGAATGGGACTTCTGGCAACCCAGAAGAGTCACCAGAAGCACTTCTGTTTGTCTCTGACCCAAAGGTCTGCTCATATGTAACCCTAAAAGGCTGGCCCAAGGGTCTTGCACCTCCAAGTCTTGCCTCTCACACGAATTCGCCTTTACCAGTTTTGATTGGGTGCAGTCGCACATCATGCCAATCCACCCTCCTTTTAAGCCACCACAGGTGGATTGTTTCTGAACAACTCAGTGTACTCCCAACAAGTGATTGTGCTTGCCATGCCCTGTTCCCCTGTTTACTTTCCCTCAAGCCTGTTCCCAGCTCTGGCACATTTCCCAGGTGGCTTCCCTGCAGAACTCCTCCTTGCTTCAACCCAGGGGTCTCAAACTCGCGGCCCGCGGGCCACTTGCCGGGACGGGCAGGGCCTGGGGGAGGGGTCCTGCGGCCTTCAAAGCGCTGGGGGCACCTGGGCCGGCCGTGGGATGAGCGGCCCACCCCCACCACAGTGGTGGAATCCTTGATGCGGCCCAGCCTCACCCAGACTCTACTTCCAGCGGCCCCCAGGTAAGTTGAGTTTGAGACCCCTGCTTCAACCCTTTTGTCAGCACCCTTTCTTGCCACTGATCTGGTGGGGTTACCAGCTACCAAGGGAAACTTCCCCCACATCCGATTGCAAAGTTGAATTAATTTTTAGAGCTCTGATGAATGCAGGAATGTTCTCACCACTCTTTCCTGCTCTGGGAATTTCACTGTTGCACAGCAGTGCAAGACCTACTCTTCCGTATTAGTGCATCCTGCTGTGCCTCTCTCTTGACAGTGTCTCTTTCATCCTGCCGCATAAGAGCGCCCACTCTTCAGCTGCTTTTGGCTCCCACTTCCTGCTTGTTGCCCCAGTTTGTTGCTGCCTCACACTGGTGAGCACCTTCATTTTGCAGGGGAGTGAAGTGCTGCTGGCGAAGTGCTGCTCCTGCAGCTCCCTGCTCCCCTTCCTGCTTGTCTCTTTCCTCTTTTGCAAACTGTTGCATCTTAACATTTGCATTTTTAGGGGCACAGGCAGAAGGCACTGAGAAGGAATGGGGAAGGATGGTGGAAGCATGAGTGAGTTCATGGGTAGACTTTTTTCCCTGCTCTGACCTCATGGCTCTCTAGCCAGCAACCCTCAATAAAATTGCTCTGCTCGGTTTGGACCACAAAACAAGGCATCAGGGAGAACAACAACCCTCAGACAAGCCATGGGTTTTCACGTGGGGTTATGAAAAGCAGATTGCCCTGCAGAAATTGCTGGATTTGCATGACATGGCGACCCACCATTGCCAATCATCCATGGTGGGGCTTGTGCCCTGGGAGCCAGTCATTGTCGCATGATTGTTGCTAATCCAGATTCCAGTGAATCTGAGGGTCTCAGCATGAATTGACTTATGTGCAAGTTCAGTTTAACCCAGGCTGGCGATGGCCATGTGTAGCTCAAAAAATCAGTCATGGGGCACCAGCGGAATTGATACAACAGAGAGGCTGAGTGTGACCATGACCCCTGGACTATCCCCAAACCCTGGAGCACTATCTTGTGTGGAATTGGCCAGAGAGGAGCCCCTTACAGCTGATCATGGAGACTATATGCTAGGAGATGGGAATGGATACTCTCCTGTTTGGGCACTCTTTTTAATTTCCACCAAGATAATAAGGATATAGGGAGCAATGCTGCAGTCTCAGTTGCAGGATGGTGGTACAGTGTAATTGAATGGGAAATAAAACATTTTCTCAATAAAATGTAGCCTTTTTTTCCTAGAGATTGCTTAGCCTGCTGAGGTGCTTCCAAGGGGAAATTCAACAAGAAGCAGCTCAGTCAACCAGTTGAGGATTCCATATTGACATTAATTGGTTTTGAAATTAAGCCAGATACACTCAAAGCAGATTGCTCTCTGAAATATGTTAATAACCACTTTTTAATTTTTTTGCTTGAAATAGGCCTGGGCAGATCCATGCAGTTTTTCCATTCTTGTTTAGCCTCTTTTTCTTTCTTGCTGTTTAGCATCAGGAGTGCTGAGATTCTGCACCTGCTAGTTCTGGCATCAATTCCAGTTAAATACTGGAATGTACCCTAGTTGAAGCCGTCTGCCATCTGCGGTGGCTTTGAAAAAGTAGTCCCAAAGTCATGTAACCCAAAGGGGGTCAGGAGACAAATTGTAGACTGCTTTTCTTAATGACACACATACAAAACATTCTGATCTGTTTTGTGTCTCCTGCATAAAAGTTCTCTGTATACCTGGAACTCATCATTCTCAAACGCCTCACATAATCCCTGACCATTGGCCATGCTGGCTGGCCTGCTGGGAGTTGTAGTTTGATACATCTGAGGGGCTCCAGATTTCCCATCTCTGTCCTAGTCGAAAATCATTTTTGAATAGAGAACTCACCTGCTGATTTTGGAATGAATATAACTGTCTTTACTTTGGAGATAATATCTGACTCCTTCCATGCCCTTCCTTTTTATATATTTGACATTTCTAACTGGCAGCATCCTCATAGCCTGGGGGAACATAAAACCTAATAAAATGGAAAGTCAGAATATAATGAGGGTTCTATGAAACTGTGTGACCCCTATGGGGGTACAAAGATCCTAGTGAGGCATAGCAGCAGCAGCAGCAGCTTTCTATACCGCCTCATGGCCAAAGCTTTCTGAGTGGTTTGTAACATTTTCAATCCTAATTCTGAAGTACATACTAAGTTATAGAGGGTAGTGGGCAAAGATGTGGCAGTGGGAGGGCATATGTATCATCTTCTCTTTTTAATCTTAAAGAGGTGAGCGGTGCCAGATTGGCACCATCCGTACACAAGGCTCTTTTCTACTTGAGATCAGAGCAATACTCGAAGAGCATTTTTCTTGCTTTGGTGCAGTAACCTCTAAGTGGCACTAAGGTGGGATGGACTAGCATAACAACACAAGTGGAAGAACAGTTTTCCTTCACTTTAAGAAATACCACATTTTCTTAAAAAGAAAGCACACAAACAAACCACTGAACTTTAAAACAGCACCGAATTGGGAAAAGCATGACTTGGTCAAATCCCATTAGCAGCATTGAGTAGGGAAGGTCAAGTGCACAATAAATGCCTCATACAGAAATTCTCAGGAGGAACTTATCAGTAGGCCTGGGGAACCCCAAAGTTTGCAGAAGTATTAAGAAAATTTAGATGAAATAAAATCTGAGGCGGACCCCAAAAACAGCCCAGTTAGGATTGGGCATGCTCTCACAAGGCAGTGATGGAAATAGAAAATAGAAAAATAGCGGGAAGGAGAATGGAAAGGTGATTCATGTAGAAGGCTGTACCTGGCTGATGAGAACATAAGCATGAGAACACAACACTGCAATGTTTATTGCAAGTCCCAGTTGTATTGTGGATTAGTTGATGGTGGGAGCAATGAAAGCAGAGGCAATTGCCTTAGACCCTCCTCTTTGGCTTTTTAGAGGTGTTTTGGAGGCCACAGTTGAAATAGGATGCTGGAACAGGTGGTTCTGTGGTCTAACCGCTTTTAGAAAGCAGCTTTTCTTATAAATAAAACGGGGCAAAATTTATTACAGTTTGGAACTCCACAGAATTACTTCGCAAGCCAAATATGGACCAGGGCCACCCGGATGAACATCCATGTTCTAGAGCAGGCATGAGCGACTTATGGCCCTCCAGATGTTTTTGGTCTACAGGTCTCACTGACCCTGACCATTGTCTGTACTGACTAGTAGTGGCAGAGGGCCAGAAGTTGCCCTTCCGATTCTAGAACTTGGACTGTTTAAAATGGCTAACTGCTTAAGGATCAGTCCTCTCCTAAACACAGTTTGGTTAACATGTATCCCTTTTATTTCCAAAGTATCCTTTTTAGTGAAGAATAATACAAGATACTTAGTGCAATAAAGGAATTTTAACTAGGAACCAACTGTTTACTATTCAGTTACTATGTCCTACTGTTTACTATTCAAACCTAAACTTTTTTCCTCATTTTAAGAAAGAAGTTGTTGAACGAATTGTCAGTTATATTTTATTTATTTATTTATTTATTTATTTAGGGGACTTCTATGCCGCCCCATTCGCCGAAGCCTCGGGGTGGCTCACAAACATAAATAAATAACATCCTATAAAACCTCCTAACATCCTATTTATGGGGTAAACTCCTTCAAAATGCTTGAAGGAGTGCTTTAAGTACCTCCTTACTGTAATAGATTAACATTAAAATTGTTGGCATTGCACTGTCAGCTAGGTGGCTATTCCCTGTAGCCGGGTTGCTCTAACAAAGGTTAAGGCATCCGTGTCCCCAAAGACAGTCACCCTGTTTGACAGACCAGCCTTGGCAGTAGGTAGATTGAGGCAGCATATAGTGGGAGGCAGAGAGCTGCAGCAAGTTGTCCGAGGATAGAGCTGTGGTCCACGCATCTTGGCCGCAAGCTGCCCTGCTAACCCTGAAAGATGGGGAACACGGTGAGGAACCCATATCAGATGAAGATTCAGCTGGCTCTCTGGTCAATACCTGAAGCAGGAGAGGGACACCATGTTGTCCTTTGCCTCGGGAGCAGACCATCTTGTGTTGGTCCTGGCAGAAGCATAGTTAGATTTGCTTTTCGGGGAGATGTGGATGAAACCATATTACAGCAAAATGGAAATATTGACAGTTACTCTTCATTCACTGATTTCAGAGTAACCTGATAAAAATCTTAGGAGAGAAAATGGGTGTCCAGGATCAGTTCAGTCTTAACTACTGTTTAGTTTCCATTGCACTTATTGGAAATCCTCCCAGTGGCTTCAGCTGCAGTCAAAATGTTTGTTTATTTATTTATTTAGGAGACTTCTATACTGCCCCATTTGCCGAAGCCTCGGGGCGGCTCACATCCATAAATAAACTTCCATAGAATAATATAAATTAACAGTATAAATTAAGTCGTTAAATGTTCCCTAAAATGGGAGGGAAGCTACTAATTCATCTGACTGTCTAGCAAACTGTGGACTTTAGTGAAACAACACAGCTGTTTGCTAATTATCCATACATTTTCAAAGCACTGTAAAGACCATTTATTGAAACCATTAGTCTTTAAAATGGCCAAATGAGCCATAAGAATCAGTATTATTATCTCTGGTTTGGAGTTGTTCATCTTTTGGAATACTGCCTGGTGAAGCTGGTAGAGCTGGTAGAACTTCTATTCTGCACCGACTTGGAGGAAAGTCACTCCGTTCTGACAAACAAGAAACCTTCCCCAGGCTGGTGCTTAGGTTGGACAGCAACTCCCATCATCCTCAGCCAGCATCCATGATGGAAATTGCTAGGAGTTTTTTTCTCCTAGATATGCCTAGGATTATGCCTTAAATCTGGTTCAGTTCAAATAGGTTATCTGGTCTTCTGACTTTATGATTGTCCTGATTGATACTCAACAGGGAGTGTATATCACAATCTCGTTGTAGGGAAATGAATTGTGTTTGTTGAGTGAGACAGCTAACTAAGCTGCTCATGCAGATCCACCTGAAACAAGCTATGGTGAACTCTGCTTTCTGATATGTTTTGTGTTTCTGAGGGAGAAAAGAAAAATCTGTTCAGGGCATGGCTCTAAAATCAACATGACATTATCAATCAATCTGAAAAGGTTGCTTCAAGAGATAAAATTTACCAGTAGGCGTATGGGAGACACAGCTCATTAAAATGTTCATTGTGTACAGGAGCTGCTGACTTACATGGCTCTTCTAAAGAACTTTCTACATATTTAGCTAATTTACTCACACAAAGCAGCCCCTCTTCCAGTCTTCAGTCAATTTTAATAACAGGGGACACTGATCATCCGGGGCATTATGTGACACAGAAGCTGTTGCAGCCTTTTGCTACTAATAAGTATAAATAGGCTTTTTTTAGTGTTGCAGCAACATTTTAGGAGCCTTTATTTGTCATTTATCTAAGCAATCTTTTCTCCATTGTGTAGCTGCACAAGAGAACTGTCATGACTTTACAGACCTTCCTTTTCATGTTTCTAGTCTTATCTTGGTTGGACAGATTGTCATTAACAAATCCTCTTTAGGCCACCAAAGAAGACTTGGTAGCCTAAAGACTTGGAAAAACTTCAGAAGGAGTTTTTCTTGCTCACCCTGGAATACACAAAGAAGAGATACCTCTACCCATGTGAAGAGAGCATTTTCCATTTCACTGGGTAGCCACAGCACACTTACGGGGATCTGGAAATGTGGGGGCAAGGTTTTTAGCTCAGCGAATGTAGAAGCCCTGGTGCTTTTATTTCTGCCAGTGATTCATGCCAGGTTTCACTACTAGCCCACAAGGTGGTCATAATATCAGCATTTTCCCATCAGCCTCAAGCACAGGATGGCTGCGAAATGCACCCTGTCAGGCCCTCTTGCTCTGGTAATGTGCAGACACACCAGCCAGGGTTTGAATCCACAGGGCTGACCAGCCTGATGGTTGCAGGGATTGGTACCAGCCATGCAGCAACATCCGATTCTGGCCAAAGGAGGGCGCTGCAACCACCATGGCGCGCCAACTGTGGGGCTCCCTGGCCCCCCACAAATCCCTCCAGGTCAAGCTTGCGGGAACTTCCCATGTGGAACCATACTGATGCGGCCACAAATCCTCTGGGGGAGGGCTGTTTACTGGACTACTCTCTGGGTGTTGTCTTTAAAGCATTGTGGGCTGGAGTTGCTGGTTTCGGCACCACAGCGTTTTGAGGAGGAGGAAAGCACATACCATTGCTTGTGATTACCTTGTTGGGAAATGAGGCCCGAGTTGCACTAGCCCTAAGGCAATGGTCCCGTCTGTGTAGATACCAGTTAAGCTGGTTTGAAGCATCTTGCAGCATGATCCAATGCATGTTGGCTTGGATTTAAGCTGCTCTGAGTTAAATGTGACTAACCAAACTTCACTCCTGTGCTTCACTCCACGCGCGCGTACACACACACAGAGAGAGAGAGAGAGAGGGAGGGAGGGAGGCAGGCAGGCAGGCAGGCAGGCAGGCAGGCAGGCAGGCAGGCAGGCAGGCAGGCAGGCTAGGCTGAGAGTCAGGGACTGGCCCAGAGTCACCCAGTGTGGTGGTGAGAACCTGGCTTTTCAGCATTCTGACCGCCATGTACCACTGACTCAGTGAGGAATGAATACGTATCTCAGCTGCTGGATACAGGTGAACCCATGTGGCTTTCAGTCTGTAGCTCTTAGTCTAAGAATAAATACCGACTGAAATGGTTTTATTTTTATGGAATGGGAATACTGACAATGGAAGAGGAAAAGCAAAGCTTACAAAAAAGAGAATATAAAACGTTCTGTGAGTAGAATCAATTAATTGTCCTCGCCACTGGAATCTTTCCTACAGTGAGCAATCAGTTTTAAAAGCAGCTCCCATTAATTTTTGTTCTTGCTTTGCCTTATTATAGTTAGCATTCACTCAGCACCTGTGCTAGTGGAAAGCAAGGCAGCATCCATAATGGGGTGTTTTTTTCCAGCTAGGCTGTAATTTGGGAGAATCTGGTTTATCCATGTGAATTGCTCTGTTGTGCTGAACAAGGTCGTCTTGCTATATATTCCTGCCTTCTCTGTATCTATCCAGGCACCATTTTCCCCCCGGCATTTCATTCAATTCCTGTGAAATCATTCTCAGTTCACTTCATATGTAGGTTATACATTTCTGGTGTTATTGGACTGTCAGACATATAGAAAATCAATTGTCCGTTTTTACACTCCTAAAATGGCCATGGTTGTTGATTTTTTGAGGTGTCTTTTTGCAGTCTGTTGTGGTGATCTAGCTGTTGATTTTAGATTCTGAACAGTAAAATGCCTGTTTTCGTTTGTCTGATCAGCATCTAACTGCTGCTAAGCATGGACTTCTGCATTATAACATTAATTTCACCCCTAGATGTTGGAACCCCTGTCATAAAATCATTCAGCTGGAGATGGACATTTAGGCCATTGGTTACAATCCCTCCTCATGCAGGACCGCAGTTTAAAGCATCCCTTGTGAATGACTCTCCAGTTTCTTCTTAGATACCTGCACTGATAGAGAGCCCACCATCTCTCCTTAGGCAGTTGGCTCTATTATTTTACCATTAGGAAATTTTTCCCGATGTTCAGCAAAAATCTGTCCTCCTGTAATTTAAGTCCTGAATTTCATGTCCCACCATCTTTGAGGATAAAGAGATTGTGACCCTCTTTTGTTCAACAACCCTTTAGGTACTTGAAAAATGTTATCATATTCCCTTACCTCTATCTTTGGTCTTCGCTTTTCAAAGATGAACATACCTAATTCTTTCAAACTTTCCTCATAGGACTTACTTTCTAGTCCCCTGGTCAGCTTGGATGCCCTTCTCTGAACTTATTCTAATTTGTTTGAATCTTTCTTAAAGTGTGGTGTCCAGAATTTGTCAGTAAGATCTGACCAACACATTGTAGGTGGAACTATTGCTTTCCACTGATTCAGAAACTATATTGTATTGATGCAATCTAACATTGTATTTGCCTATTTTGTAGCCCCAGTCACATACATGGCTGACCCATATTCGTCTTGTTTTCTACTACAGTACCAAGAACGTTCTAATGTGCGCTCACGTCAACCACAAGGTGTTTCCCATCTTACGCATGTGCGTTTGATTTCCCCTAAATGAGAAACTTTGCATTTTCAAATCACACTCTTTTGTTTTCTGCCTAGTTTTCTGATCCATCAAGATCATTTTGAATTTTGTTCTGTCTTTTAAAGTTTTAGCTATCCTGTTTTGTGTCTGCAAATCTGAGAAGCTTCTCCCCCTCACCTCTTGTATGTCATTACTAGCAGTGTTGAAGAGTACAAGGCCCAGGACCAAACCCTGCAGCACCCACTTGATACCTCCCTCCACTTGGATGGGGAGCCATTGGCAAGCCCGCTTCAAGGATAGCTCTCCAGCAAGCTGTGGACCTGCCTAATATTAGCCCATTGAGCTCACACCTGGCTAGCTTGCCAGTCAGAATCTGGGTCAAATGCCTTGCTGGAGTCAGGATAGGTGATGTCCACAGCATTCCCATGATCTGCTAAGGAAGTGACTTGATTGAAAAATGGAGTACAACTCTTTTGGCAGGACTTCTTTTAGACAAATCCATGCTGGTTTTCAGTGGTTACTGCATTAATGTCAAAGTGTCCTTGATTTTTTTTCTGCTGTATGTGCTTTTGTTTTTTAAACCAATATAGCTAGAGAGTCAGCAATATGCAATTATGCCATGGGGAAGAGAGGGAGGAAGTAGCTTAGTGGGGGAACCAAATGAAAAGCCACAAGCAGGTTCTCTTCTTGAAAAGGGGGAAGGGGAATGCTAGGGTGGTATAGATGGGGACAAATTTGCCTGTTTTCTTCAGAGACATCGATCAGTTACTGGTGATGGGGTACCCCAGTACAGTTAACTATAAGCAAATCCTGATTATTTCAGAGGTTACGTTCTTATGTTCAGCTCCACTGTTTGTGCTTCAGCCACTTGAGTCCTACTGAACTCACCAGATAATGGTGGAAGAGATGAGTGGGTGCTGGATCTCAGCCATATTATGAAATGTACCTTGTTTGAGTATGTATCAGTCAACAGAGACATATATAGGATATCTCCCATGTAAGCTTAAGAAGGACAATATCCCATCTAAATATGTTATTTTCAGCATGTTTATCCACAGAAGTTGTAGACACAGTCATACTATTTGGGGTGTGTTACTCAAGCCTTCTATTAATTAAAGAGAGTGATGCTATCCAGCCATTGGATTCTGTGGGATCAAATCCACCTTTGTAGATGTAAAACTGAGTATTCAGCAAAAGCTAACCATTATTTGCATATACAGGAGTTTCATGGAGCTTTTTTTTTTTTAAGCCAATTATAGCTGGTTCCATAGAATTGAAAGAAATCATCTTTAGAAAAAATCCTCCATTTTTTGTTAGTCTGTATAACTTATACTTTACATAAAACGTTGCAGCTTCTGGAGAGATATTAATAGTCATGCACACTTTAAACTTTGCTTTACTAAAAATAAACTTCAAGAAAATAAACCTTTAAGTGTATTTAAAGAATATTAAAGAATGTGTGTGTGTGTTTTTCTCAACTTGGGACACTCTTTGGCAGCTCTGTTCCGGATTGAGAAGAAAAATGGTCCTAGACCCATCCCAGAATCTGTGATCCAGAGGCCAGGTGCTTTCTGAGGGGCCAAGCGTGGGTTTCTCTTTGAGCAACTGATCCCTTCCCAAAGCTTTACCACAACCTGCCGGCAAAAGTTGTGCAAAGGGAGACGATTGGAGAAACACAAACTCAAACCACCCTGAATGTGTTGAACTAATTGCACAGTTCTTTTGATTCTGGCCAACTAGATTAACACAATGTAAATGTGGTTCAGAGTTTTCAGGCAAGGACTGGCATTCAAAACCAGCTGCTGCAAAACTTGATCTATCCTGCCATGACATCTCCCTTTCTGTACTGGGTTTAGCATATGCAGGCACACAACCATGCGTGTGCACACCAGATTTCCTGTGTCCTCATTGTGCTTTGTCCTTCTCTTCTCACAGTATTCTAAATTTACAGTATTGTCAATCTGATTCCAGAGAGCCCAATGGATGGAGGGAAGCATTGTCTGATCCACAAAAGGGTGATTTTATTTATTTATTTATTAAAACATTTTAATGCCGCCCCATTCGCCGAAGCCTCGGGGCGGCTTACAACAATTTAGTTCATATCTAGTCTCAGAACTGTACGAGTCTTACATACAATTATTTGGAAATGAGGTCAACGTGCTCAATAGGACCTTTGGCATGCACACATGCATGCGATTGCCACCTTAGTGCAGGGCATGGGTAAGTGCTGCAGTTCCCCGGGAGACCAGTGCACCCCTGAATGACCTTCCTGGGGCACACCATGTTACCCCTTCCCTCCTACTTAAAAAACAAACCACACAGTTTCTTCCCAGCAGCAGGGACTGCTGTGAAGTCAGTTTCTGCTGGTGTTGACGGCAGTTTCAAATAGGGGTGTACAAGAATCTCATTTTTTACTCATTATTCTCATGAGCATGTTCATTTCACAACCCTGATGCTCTTGTGAGCAGTTCGTCCCCCCCGCCCGGGAAATATGCAAAAATTTCCAAATTTGTGATTGCATTGAAATACATATTTTTAAATGCATTCTTTGCCCATTTTTTAAAGTACAATTTTGTTCTCCCTTTAGTCAGTAAAAGAAAGGTGCATAGTTTTGAAAATGTTGCCCACTCCTAGCTCAGGGCCACTTAGGAATAGAAGGCTACACCTAAAAAGGGTACATGGTGATGCGATGTTTTTTATAAAAGCTGTGTTGTACAGGTACGATCATTAGACAAACCGAGACTGTCTGAAGTTCCCCGTCAACTCAGCCTTGTGTGCCACCACATGCAAAACTGTGCTTTGTCTTCAAAGTCCCAAATGGCAAATCTAGAAAGATAACCCGTTTATGGCACTTTATGCACTTCCTATAGATTCCCATTTCTTTACGTGAGATAGCACAGTTCATTTATATTTTATTTAGGGGATTCAGGGGTGTGTGCCTGGCATTTCTCCCTCCTCTGGGAACCCTCTTTGAAAGAGGTCAGGAGACAGAGTACCTGGAGGAGGGCCTTCTCTGCAGTGGCGTCCCAACTATGGAATGCGCTCCCTAGGGAGGTCTGCCTGTCGCCATCATTATATGCTTTTCGGCGCCCGGTGAAGACCTTTTATTTGACCATTATTTTAACATATGGTAATTTTAATTGTGTTAGATTTATTTAATATATTTTAAAAATATTAGTTTTATGCTCAGTGTGGAACAGTTAACTTATTTTATTGAGGATTGAAATAACGTTGTAAGCCGTCCAGAGATGACAGTGATGAACAGCCTACAAATTCTCTAAATAAATAAATAAAATTTCTTTGCCTTTAAGTAGTTTGCCAAAAGTCATGCTCAGATATTATTCAGCATATTCAGATCAAGATCACATGAAGGGAGGGAGCCATGCCATGCCTGGTGGCTCTGCTCTTACACTGGGGGCAGAGCATCTACAGAGGGGATCCAGCTGCCACACCTGGATTTGGGGAGGTGCGAGGGGGCAGTTGTCCCCTGTAGACTATTTGCGGACACAGCAACTGTTAATATATATTTATCTATATATCAACTGTGAGGGAACTGCTTCTTTGCCCTCTGCAGAGCTGTGCATGCCTGCTGCATATCTTGTGCCCATCTAAAGCTATTTTCAGATTTGTTAAGGTTTGTTTTTTAAACAAAGGTCTACTTCCTCTCTACTTCTGTTTCCTATTCCAGGACACCTATGTATTTTGCCAAAGAATGGAGGAAGTTCTAAGTAGCTGCTGAGGTATATGCTTTCAAAAATAGGGGGTCATCTGTTCTTTGTTTCTTCATCTCTGCAGTCCTGGGAGCAACCTAAAACCATCACAACTTTTGGTAAAGCTCAGTTTGATGGCTTTAATTTCTTCCCACACTCATGTGTTAAACAGAAGAATCCATGGTTTCATTATCAGCCATTGTTTTCCTCTCTCTCCCTCTTCTTTCCCCCCTCATTCTTTTGCTTTCCCTGTCATGTAGTCTGATGCAGAATTCTGGAAACTTGAAAGCTTGCATATGTTGAGCTGGCTTAACAAAAGTTTGGCTTAATACAGGTTCTGGAATGTTCCATATAGCCATAGGTTTCCCCCACCCTATGATGACTTAGAAACTCCCAAGCGCCCCTCTACAAAGGTGTGCCCTAACACATGGGTGCGTGGCTGTGGAACTGACAGCAAAGCAAAGGTTTGGTCAGGGCCAGTGAGTACAGCCGAAGCCTCTTCCTCTTTGCAGTTAGGATTGTATGAACAATCATGTCTGAATATGCCATCACATGCCTAGCACAAAGTTTCATGAATGTACTGCTTTAGTTTCTGCAAGAATGCACACAGGAAGAGATCAAGTTATGGACAGGAGCTCAGAGGAGAATTGGTTCAAGATATAAATTTGCAATACTATGACATCAGTTGCCCTGTCTGGGTTCATGGGTATGTACTGTACTTTCTGTGGATACCAGTCAATCAACATTTGTAGAAAGGGCAAAGCCAATTGAGTGAGTCTGTCTTCAAACAATTTGGCCTTTATGCTTTAAGAGGCAAACACATTGTGGAAATGTCAGATTCTTGATAAATACCAGGCCGTGGTTTTTTCACTTGTGAAGTGGGTGTTGCCTGCTGGAAGAGAATAGACTTTCAAAACCTCTAAACAAATGTTAGTACACTTTTGCCTGTCTTCCTGTTTTCAGAAACAATCACCCATGTTCCTCAAAGGTCCAATTGGGTATGTTTCCTGTCTACTGAGGAAAACAGTATAAATTGTCACCTTTTTCTGAATGCTGCACTCTGGTTCAGCTTGTCTCTGGTTAGAGCTACAAAACTTCTGGAACATTCTTTAGCTGTTGACAACACAAATAAAATACTAAGCTTAGAGAATTTGGATGCATAACCACATATTTTTGTATAATGTGGGCTGAAAATGGCCTGCCCAAAAGACCACACATCTATCACTTTGAAATGTCAGGACTCCTATGCTTAAAATAGGCTTTTTGTCTTCTTTTCCATACATATTGCAGATATTTGTTGCTGCTATTGTCGTTTTTCTTTAGGAAACGACAGTGGTTCAGATTGCTTTAGTGGTTCATATTGGAGGGATTGATGGAGACCAAGAATGCCTTCCCGCTAAAGTGGACAAAGGAAGCTTTGATTACCAGGGAGAAGTGATGGCGCATTCAGGCCACAGAGGTGCTGCCATGCCAGTCTTTCTCAGAATGCTAATGTGCCCAGTTGGATCTAGCACAGGTGGGGCTGTGCTAAGGTTAGGGAGAGCCACAGGTTACCCATGAGCTAGAGAGATGGATAGAAAAGATGGCCAGGAAACGGTGGAGGGACTTGGCCACCATGCAAGAGGTTGGCCTCTGTGCCCTAGCAGTTCCCCCTTCCAATCAGTGTCCCGACCAGTGAGCAATTCTTCTGTGTTTATGTGCGCTGAATGTGATTGGAGCAGTCTGTCACTCCCAGCCAGAGCTATAGCAGAATAATCTCCTGTCAAGCAGCTTCCCATTGCATTTATCTGTGAGTCACTGCTTTGGAGTTGCCCCCTTTCAGTCAAGAGACATGCCTAGATCATCACTGCAGAAATACTGGTTGGAGACATGGATAGCGTGTATTTTATTCTTAGGCAAAGTTTGCTTCTTGGCATGTGGGAGTGAATTATTTCTCCAATCTTCATTCTTGTATCAGAAGTTTAGAAAAGCCTGCATTATCGTCCTGCGAATAAGCTTGCTTGGCAGGAAAAATCTGACCCATGTATGTCCTCTCCATGCTATTTTGTAATATTATGGCATAAACTCTGCACTGCTAATAAGGTTTGGGGACCACAACATTGGAAGTGACTGAACAGTTCTGGAGAGGTGGGATTTCACTTCTCTTGTCTTTGGCCATTGGTGGTTCTGTCTGTCATACTGACTGGCCCACCTGGTGCTGCAGTGGTCCCGGCTATTCTGCAAAGAGCACAGACCACCCCTTTCAATGCTACATGCTTAAAGTGTGTATAATGGCACGTAAGTTATGTTCTGTGGCACAGAGAAATATTGGGCCGGCCATGTCATGGGGAAAGAGAGTGATTGTTTGGTCAGACCTTGGCAGCTCTTTGCTGCTGGAAGCAAAAGGCAAGTTCTTGATCTCAACTGAGGTAGCTCAGTGGTAGGAATGGTACATCTCTTTGGCTCAGAGTCAAAGCACCACATTTAGTATTTTGTGCATGCCAGGAACTTTTCTGTGTCGTGCTCCTGGCCAGGTTCCTGAAGGTGAGGCAGTCTAGCTCCCACCCAAGTGGCATCCTGAATTCTGAGGAGCAAGGAGGTGCTCCAGAAGAGAATGTTTACAGCGCCTCTTGCACTGAGCAAGCAGTTGGTGCGACACACACGAGGTGCTCCAGAAATGAGTCACGCTGATGTCTAAACAGGCAAAATCTGTGTGCAAGCGCTTTCATATTCACAACTGGCTGCAATTAGCAGTTGGCACAAAGCTTATCTCAGCAACTGTAGCTTGCGTATGCAGATATATCTTATGAAGCCCCATGGTCTTGATATATGATGTTATCAAAAAATAGGAAATCCTGGAGAAACATTTAATAATAATTGGGAGTGCCTGAAAAACACATCAAGTCAGATGATGGTGTAAAATGAGATCAGGATGTGTCATCAGGATGGCTTCTCTTCTAAGAAGCTTGAAAGGACAATGTTGCCACTGCCTATTGCATATCTGCCAGTTGTGAGAAAAATCTGCCAAGAAAGAATCTCTGCCAAGCTGGCAAATGAGCAACTAGCATTTAGTTTCATGTTATCTCCGGTACCTTTGTTAAGGGAATGCATTTTAACAATCTTTTTTGCTTGCAAATGTTTTACTGATGGTAGTCTGTCTTGATTTGTCCTTTTAAGAAAACAAAAGTTGAATACTATGTAATCAATAAGTATTATCAATCATTCTTTACAACTTAAGAAGAACCATATTGCTAGATTAAAAGGGGGAAGGCAATTGCTCCCTTTCACCAAGGATATTCCTTGTATGTCTATTACCAGGGAGCAAAATATCAAGCCCAAGACCAAAATCCAGCCCTCCTGGGGTCCCAGTTTGCCCTGCTGTGATTCCTGAGAAGCCAATGCTCCTTTCTCCTGGTGCCAGCCCCTTGCCTCCAGCCACTGACCATTGCTGGTTTCTCGGCATTTGTGCAGTTTTTTCCCCATTCTAAAAAGTTGAAATTGCATGGGTTAAGGCATGGGTCCTCAAACTATGGCCCGCGGCTGGATCCAGCCCGCTATGCCCATTTATCCGCCCACCTTTTGATTATGCGAGCCCGAGGGTGGCCGGTCCCGCACCTGCCACCACAGCCACCTGGCCGTGCACACTGCCACCACCGCCTCGCTGTACCCGCCTCAGCCCTTCAACTGGCCCCCTGTTGAAAAAGTTTGAGGCCAGGCTGGGGGTTAAGGCCAGCGCCTCTGCAGAGACACTAGAAGATGAGGGATTTGATTCTGACTCAGACAAGGAGGGAGAAGAGGCGACTGAGACCTCAAGGTCGTGGCAGCTGGAATTAGTTGGGAATGCCACTGAGACTCAAAGAAGCCATTCTGAAACTTGGGAACACTGAGCCAGGGCAATGCAGGAAGGAGGAAGGACTGCATGTTAGAGATCCCTGAATTATGTATTAAATGAGGAGGCCAGAGCAATGCAGGGTAGCACAGTGATCCTAGCAGTTCACTACCCAAAAGCCTCAAGGAAAGGATCCGTCTTGGAGGCAGGGCTTTGTTAGCACACCTCGTCTTAGCAAAAGGGTGCTAAGAATTTCCCAGTTGTTTGGTTTCAACCTTCTAATTTCCTGCCTTAGATTAAAAGGCCAGTTTTTTTTCCAGATGCTAAAGCATCTTGACATTTTTGTGGCCATTGTTTGCAACATGACCTACTGTGAAGCCTGAAGTAAGACTAGTCCACTTGTAGCTTTTAATACAGTAAAAGCAAGTGACTTAGAATTACTAATCGGTGGCTTGCTTCTGGCAGGAGCCAGGGTGCCCCAGAACACAAATGTGCTAAAGCGTAGTTTCTGGGAGTGAGAGCTTAAGTTGAAAAATGCTCCCGCACTCTGGAGCTTTGGATCTGCCCTTTTGGTCTTCAGCCCATTCTGATACTGGGAGGGAGCCCCCAAGAGCTTCTCTGAAGCGGAACTCAGCCTTCAGACTAAGAGAAGTTCTGCTCTAATCTACCCTAAAGAATGATATTGAGTGCTATTCATTGGCAGCTGGTACATCGCATCACTGGGGATGTTCCAAGTCCTGATCATCCAGCTAATCTCTTTCTATCCATCCCTCCCTCGCCTACCTGTCCCATCCCAGCTCCACCCCAGGAAACTAGTCTTAATAGCCAAGATGGCTGAGTGGGGACTGCATGTTGAGGGACGGCATGTCTCAGATGTCAGATTTTGATGTTCTCGGACATCTCTGGTTTGCCATTGACCAGCAAGAGTTTCTGAGGTCAGTTTCTCAACAACAGCAACAGCTAAAACAACCCTCCCCTACTCCCTAAAAAAGTGAGATTGATAAAAAGAACACTTGGATGCAGATCATCCGAGTTGATCTGCTCACTGGTCAAAGTTCCTGGACTATGTGATCAGAGGAGCCATATTCCTTAATTCTTAGCATATGTCTGCCTACCTGAGCCACTCTTTCTCTTTTGCTGTTTTGATGTTTTTAATTTGCTTTTAAATGTTTGTATTTTGGAAAAACGTTATGCCTCCCCTCTCCTGCTCTTATGATACAAATTACTGCTTTCCAAACCAAATCAACACTCCTGGAGTGATTTTTCAACATGTATTATAGGCTACTTTGGTCCTTGAGAAATCATGCAAATAACCACTCAGCTCCTCACTTATAATGGTACTGAGCTCCTTGGAGGAAGAAAGGAATGCTGTATTGTTAGGATTCAGTCTGAGCACAGAAATCACTGATATTGTAAAGAGGGGATGCAACCAATCTATTTAATATTACCTTTTACTTGTTTTGGGTTAAGAGAAAGCAGTAGAAGTAATTAAAAATTAACTTTCAGGTTCTTACATTTTGTTTTGGGCAAGGGTAAAATATCACATACAGACAGACCAATCAATAGCTACCTCAGAACGCCCTCAGATTTTTGTCACGGTGGCATTTCTCATTGTCTTGATCTTTAAAAGGAAGTCCATTCTGAACATGAGTTGGGCTTGTTGGATAATATAGTTTATATGACTCATATGCTGTCTTTCAACTTTCATATTTTCTGATATGGCTGAGTGGCTCAACTCTAGTTTCCCTTTGAAACTGTGTCGTTCTCCCAAGTTGTTCCATATGAGTTGGGCAACGCCTGTTGACAATCAGATGAAAAAGCATGTGGTTTTTATCTTTTGACTTCTCCATAAAGGAAGTGTACACTGTCCAGAAAACCATCTGGTACAATTGGGACAGGAGGCAACTGTCAGATATGAGACTTCTTTGGTGACCTTTTTTTAATGTGAAAAGCTGGATCAGTTGTTATTTTTTTAAAAAAATCAGAATAGTAGACTGGTATAAAATGAAATGAAAGGACCTATGCTCAGTGGTAAAGCACATGCTTGGGCTGAGACTTGGGTTCAGTTCCTTAGCTAAATGGAACTTCACATTTGGATTAAAAAATTATGCTTTGGTCCTTGAAAAGCCGCCTTCAGCAGGACAAGGTGGACCAATGGGACTCTACTGGGTATCAGATAGCTTCATATCTTCAGCCTCATATCAGGGAGGATAAAATAAATAACAGGTCTACTGTGACTGTTGATGCTCACCCCTTGCCAACTCCTAATGTAAGGAACGGCATAACCAATGTAGGCCACAAGTGCAAAATGATTTGGCATAAGCAATACAAGGCATTCCCGCTAATGGAAGGAAAGTCCTTGCTCGTGGATACAGAACCTCCAGCTTGCAGGCCTAACATGGCCTGTGGAAGTTCTTAATATGGCTTACAAAGCTTCCTTGGGTTCCTTATGGGGTGGGGCTTGTCTTCCAAGAATCACTTCTGGAGGGATCCTAGGTGTTATTTTTGATCTCATGTAGGCAGAAAGAGAGCTCTGGGTAGTGGGCAGTGCAGAAATGCAATAAATGCATACATAAATACAGACGTTTCAGGAATTGGCATAGCACAGTTGGACCTTAGCGGAAGAGTTATCAGTTATTTTGCCTAGAATGCTCTCTTGCGTAGGAACATAGCAGCTTTGCCATTCTGCTGATGAATATCCATCTCCCAAATCTGCCCCCAAAGTACAGTCTATGTCATGATGTCTATGGGTAACCTGGTGCAAGGCCTTATCCAGTAATCCAAGTGACAAAGGGTCACTTGAAAGGAACAAAAGTCCTTTAGAAGATGTGCTGACTGGACTCGAGCCATTCAAGCTTCTCTATATCATATTACTACACTGGGGCCAGCAGCAGGCAGCTGATAGCAGACACAGGCACCCTGAACCCTCCTGCCCAACTCCCTCTTACAACAGCAAGTGCCCAAAAGCTTCCAACTTAGATCCATTTTATTTCTGTTTTCAAGAAAGGAAATAGCCATCAGTGGTCTGATACGTAAACAGCTGCATCATCTGTTGTGGGTGCACAAATGATGGACTTCCCATATTTTCTGTGCAGTGCTAGTGCCTGGGTCATCAGTCATCCCCTTTGGCTTGGGTATCAAAGGCATAAAGTATGGCATAAAGTAAATGTACCTCTTGGCAAACAGCCTTGGAGTGCCACAGGCTTCCATCTCGTCTCATGCGCTTTACAACATGTATACGAAACTGCTGGGAAAGTAATTTGGACCAGGGTTGGACTGACAGGTTGTCAAAGTGTAGGTTACACTCAGCTCTACAGATAATCTCTGTCTAACAGTCCTAGGGAGGATGAAATACTGAACTTGTATCTGGAGGCAAATTCAGAATGGATGCAATATTAAAGTGTACTTAATCTCAGATTGAAGAGGAAGCTTCTTAATTCCTCATGATCAGGCAGGAGGTGGTAGGAAGTTCACAAGCCTGAAGTTCATTCTAGTTCATTCTTTTTAAAATAGCTATTATTTAACATTTTCAAAACATCCACTGACAAACAGAAAAGGAGGTTGATGAATAGTTCATCTAGGTAAGACTAAATACCAATAAAGGTCTAAAATGACAAAGGTGGGTAGATGGAGTCACTGAAGCAGTCGGTGTGAGCTTAAGTGGACTCCAGGAGATGGTGGCAGACAGGAAGGCCTGGAGGAATGTTGTCCATGGGGTCGCGATGGGTCGGATGCGACTTCGCAACTAGCAAGCAAATATGAATACTAATGGCAATTTTGAATTAGAAGACAGATATTTAAGATTTTGTTGCAATTATTTCAAAAGGGAAATGAACAAAAAAGAAGGAAGAAAAGAAGGAAGGAAAGTTTACTTTAGGCTTTGCTGAGTTCTTTGAGCTCATAGACAAATGATGACATAATTCACTGTTCCGCGTCTTTCCTCTTGTGGGGTTTAGGGACCTTGGAGAAATGGTGAGAACTTGAACCCAGGCCTCTCTGTTTCTGCTCTGACACACTCAGCACTAAACTACAGTGTGGCGGTTCACATGCAGGATGTGAAAGTGACAGAGTTCTTCCTCTGGTTTGTCCCCTGCTTCATGTGGTATTGAAAAGTGCTCTGCTCTGGGCAGCAGGCCTCCATGGGTGGATTCATGATGGAAAAGATGGTGGTGTGGGCCGAGCGGCTTGAGTGGTAGATTGGGAGGACCTTGACAGACTGGGTGGGGCTTGAAGCAACCTTCCATTTTGGGGAGGCATTTGCGGCCCCCTCTTGGGGTTAAAAATGGACAACGTAGCAGCCTTCTGAGCAGCTTACAGCATCATGCCACAAATGGTGCAGTTGTTCCTGTTCTTGTTCCTTTTCTTTCTTTTCTTTTAAATAAAAAAGCTGCAGTCATGCTGGTGCTTCATACGAACAAAATGAAACTTCTGAACTTCATTTGAGCCTTTAATGTCTCCCTTGGTGTTGGTTTAGGGTGTGTCTGTTTCACAGCTCCTGGTATTGCCTTTCAGAAAGGTCCCTCTAAGGGAAACACATTAAAAGGAGAGTAATCTGGGGTGTCCAATGATCCAACAGCTATTTCTTAGAGGCAATGAAGTGTAAAAATTCTCTGAGACTTTGGACTTAATGAGAAAACAACATTTTCCGCTGGGGGCTGTTGAGGAGAGCGACTCACCACGTGGCTGGGTGTCGTGGCACCCCGTCTCTCACCCGCAGCTTATGGACAAGTGTACGTGTCCTTACAGAGTTTTTCAGCTTGAATGGAGAGTCACTGTTCTTACAGAATTGCAGTGTGACTCAACAAGCAAACATGCCCAACTTGAAAGTTTCTTTTTAAACTAGCACTAGCATTTAAAAAATGATATTTCTTCTAGGACAGAGACTGGAGGCTGCTGCAGTCTTTTAATTCCAGATTGGAGGTTAAAACCTTTGCTAAATTCAGTTGGGAACACAGAGTACTCCCCACGCTAAACAGCTGGGCATTTCTTCAACTCATTTCCAAATTATTCTTATTCCATTTGTTTCGCAGGTAGTGCAGAAATGGAGTGGCCTTGGAATTGCGTCTCTTAACTCTCCCAATGTCCCTAACTTCAGATTGTCTGATGAGAGAAAGGGCAGCCTTCAGGCAGACTGGGCTGAATTTGCACCTGAACTTCTTAATGTGACAATCTGTTCATGCAGTCACAATTCAAGGAGAACAAGGAGGGGGTGCGCATGCCTTCAAAAATACAAGTGGCGGTAATTTGAGCCAAAGCGATCTGGGACGTTTGCGCATCTTGCAGTCAGTTCGGTAATAATGATTTGTGATGCTCAGCCTTGTTTCTTGCAGGAACAGACTGTTCATACCTAAGATGATTTATAAGCCCCTTTCTCTGTTCCGATGCACGACTTCCGCTTCGCCTTGCCAGGCGTCCGTGTCGAATGTCGCATGCTTGCTGCTCCTTTGGCTCAGCCAGGTCCTGCACTCCGCAATATTTCCACTGAGAGCGGTGATTCTTAACGTTGCTTGCCAGGTTACAATATTAAGACACGGCGTGAAATACAATATGCCTGACGTGGAGCAGTGATTAAAAGTTCCCTCAGAGAATTTCTTTATTGCATTTAATCCCCCTAGCCATCATCTTGAGCAGGCTTGGAATAAAGTCCAAGCATGTGTAACTGCATTTGGTTGCATTTATCTTTTATTACCTTGGCCTTTCTCTCTCCTCAATTTCCTCCTTTCTATTTTTTCTGCTCTCCACCCTTCTCTCATCATCATCACTTTATCATTATTATATTTCTGTTCTGCCTAATGATCTGGATCTTTCCTCCCTTTCTGTCACTCTGTAAAGCACCACGTTTGCTAGCAGTAGCAGCTGCAGTCTCTCTTCTTCCTCCTCCTTTCATTGACATTATAATTATTTTCTTTTACATGATGCAAATAAACTGGGGGTTGCGCTTGTTGGGGCTGAAACCTTTGAAACACATTCAAAGACATATCTAAGCTCTCGCTGATAATTCAAGCATCCATATCAACCAATACATGATAACCAAATATCCAAACACTTTGGTGGAGACTGCATGCTGTATCTGCATCAGCATCTCTTACTTCATTATGTCGCATTTGCTGTGCTCAGGAATGCACTTGTCAAAGGAACTGCTAGAAGAGTTGCTGAAACCTGCCGGCTTCCCTGCTCCCATAGCCTCTTTTGTGACTATTCAGCAAGCAGGATGTGGTCTGCATCACTGAGACCTCTCCGAGATCAGCTTCAGAGGCACCGCCGCGACTGGCGACTCAGTGATTTTTTATTATTAGCCAGATGTTTTACCTGCACCTTTGTGCCATATGCCATTTTCTGGCACATTTCCCATTGTATATAAAAAGGGCTTCTTCTGCTTTCGTCCAGACCTAGTTCAAATACTAAAGGCTGAAACAGAACTAGGAATTACTTTTTGTTTGCATTTCAAAGCCATGACTCCCAAGCCACAAAAACAAGGGTGTGAGGAACTTTCCTTTGAAGCATGCTACCCGAAGTATGTTTCTGGAAAGTCTAGCCTAAATCAGGGATGGGAATATCTCTAGGTTGTGCGTGAGTGAACCCTAAAATCCTGTTCAACATTTAACTGAAAAGGGTGGTAAACCAGAGTTTGGGCAACCTGTGACTCTCCAGATGTTGTGGAATCTTAACTCCTGCCAGCCCTCACCACCATATCTAATGGTGAGGGATGATGGAAGTTGCCTTCACACAACATTGGGTGGACCACAATTGCCTCCCTCCTCCTCCACAGTTCATTAACTACTCAGAAATAAATCCCACTGAGTTCCATGGGACTTACTGCCAGGCAAATGGCTACAGGATTCCAAGTTTGTTTATTTATTTAGGAAGCTTCTATGCCGCCCCATTCACCGAAGCCTCGGGGCAGCTCACAACAATAAAGTTGTGAACTTGTGAAGTTGTGTAAAAGTTGAAACTCTTTTGCTTCAAGTGAAACAGGTGTCTTTAATTGCGCTTATATGAGAGATTCTTCACCCCTGTGATCATTTTGACTTTAGAAAGGATCCTATCAATGCTTTATGCAAGAGTGCCAATAGCTTCAAGAGCTAATTTTTCTCTCCTTATTTCAAAATCACGAAGACACTAATAGCCATTTTGAGATCAGCTGGTTCCTCACATTTGTCATACTTCTTATACGTTTGAATAAAGCAGAAATAATATAATTGGTATGTTGGCTAGAAAAATAATAATTAATCATTCTGGCTTCTAGCAGAAGTGAGCCACAGATCCAAGGAAGATTCACAAAGATGAAATTATGGTAATATAGTACCTATTTCCCATAGCAATCTTATCCAACTTGATGTCCTTCATTGGGTGTCGTGGCTGGGGCTAATGGAGGCTGTAGTTCAATCGTCTAGAGACAGAAATATGAACGAGTGGGTTTTAGATTGAATTCAGCCATAACTTTGTGAGCCGTCCTGAGATGCCAAGGCATGTGGTGACGACATATAAAATAAATAAATAAAGTTTCCTTAGAAGCAAAAACGACAAAATTGAACCTGTCATACTTTGAGCAAATTGTGAGAAGGCAAGACACACTGGAAAAGACAATCATGCTAGGTAAGGTTGGAGGCAAAAGAAGAAGGGGAGACCAAAGATGAGATGGATTTAGTCCATCACAGAATCATAGAATACAAGAGTTGGAAGGGGCCGGAGAGCCATTGGGTGCACCCCCTCCCCCCTGCTCAGTGCAGGACTCCTAAGTTAAACCTTTTCTCCCAGATGGTTTTTTGGTATCTAACTGGAATATGGCTTCCTGTAACTTAAACCTGTTATTCCATGCCCTGCACTGGGGATGATCCTGTCCTCCTTTGTGGCAGCCTTTCAAATACTCATGGAGTGCTATAATATTTTCCCTCAGTTTTCTGTTCTTGAGGCTAAACATGCCCAGTTCTCTCAACTTCTCCTCATAGGCTTTGTCTCCAATCCCTGGATCATCCTTGTTTCCTTCCTCTAAATCCTTCCCAGCTTGCCTACATCTTTCTTAAGCTTCTTAAATTGTGGTACCCAGAACTGGAAACAGTACTGTAGCTGAAGCCCAACCAGTGATGAGTAATGGGGAGTTAGTACTTCACATGATTTGGAAGTGATGCTTATGTTAATGAAGCCTAAACTAGCATTTGCCCCTTTTGCAGCCTCATCACATTCTTTACTCATATTCAGCTTGTGGTCTACAACAATTCCAGATCCTTCTCAATTGCAGTATTGGTGAGCCAAATAGTCTGCATCTGTAATGATGCATTTAATTTCTTTTTTCTAGATGCAGAACTTGGCATTTGTCCCTACTGAATTTCGTTCTGTTGTTTTCAGCCCAGTGTTCCAACCTATCAAGATCACCATGAATCTTCTTTCTATCTTCCAGGGTATTAGCTACCCCACCCAGTTTTGTGTCATCTGCAGATTTGATAATTGTTCCCCACACTTTCTCATCCAAGTAATTAATGAAAAAGTTGAAGTACACTGGATGAACCCTGAACCCTGCAGTACGCCACTTGTTCTCTTTACCCAATTTGAGAAGGTGCCTTTGATGAGCATTCATTGAGTCCGATTCTGTAGCCAACTGTGGATCCACCTGGTAGTTGTCCCATCCAGCCCAGTTTTAGCTAGTTTGCTAATCATGATATAATGGGACACTTTGTCAAAAAGCTTTGCTACAAGATATGCTATGTCCACAGCATTCCCACAGTCCAGCAGGGAGGTTACCCAATCAAAAAATGAAATCATATTAGTCTGGCTAGATTTGTTCTTGAGAAATCCATGTTGGGTTCTAGTAATCACTGCATTGTTTTCAAGGTGCTTGCAGACAAACTACTTTATAATCTACTCCAGAGTTTTCCCAGGGATTGATGTCAGACAGACTGATATGTGGCTTGCTTGCTTGCTTGCTTATTTATTTATTTAAAGTTTTGATATGCTGTCCCCTTGCTACATATCCTCGGGACTGCTCACAGTTGTGAGCCAAGAACTAGTTCCAAGTTCTTATTTTTTTTCTATTCTTGAAGATAAGGCATTAGCCCTCTTCTAGTCATCCGGTACTTCCCCTGTCCTCCATGATTTCTTGAAGGTAACAGACAGTGTTTCTGAGGGTTCTCCTACCAGCTCCTTTTTGACTCTAGGATGGAGTTCATTGTGCCCTGCAGATTTGAACTCATTCAAAGGAAGCTACAGCCTTCAATTTACAAGAGCTGAACAGGGCTGTAAAGGACAGGACATTTTGAACGGCATTCATTCATATGAAGTCTGAGATAACTTGACAGAGCATAACCAATTATTGTGAAACCTCCTAAGATCTCTTACATAAAGTTTATTATAAAGAAACCACTTTCACCCCAACATGACTTCAAAGAGGATTGTGAGATTATTTGGTGAGAATAAACCAGACCACTTCTGCTCAGTTTAGGAGTGGGCAAAAGGTAGATCTGGATCTCCAGGTAGATTTCCAAAGGATTGGCAGCAGTTTAGCAAGGACTCTTGACTCTTAGTTGCAGCCACAAAATGTCTACTCCTCCTGACCCACTCTATAATATACAGTGAAATTAAGAAAGTTTGAAGTAACTACAGATATTTATATGTAAGGCTATAAACTCTGTTTATTTCTGGTATTTAAAATCTCTGGGAATATAGATCTTTAATTCTCAGTCTATGTCCTTAACACCTCAGTGTGGTTGGAGGATAGAGAGGAGACTAAAAAAGCCAGTAGGTAAGACAGGAGATTATTAACATATTTAGATTCAGAAGCTGCATTATGAAATACTCTGCTCGGTGTAGTTGTAGACACAAAGAAGCCTATTGGGTTCAAGGCAGAATGATATGTATTTCTTGATATGGCTAGATTTCTTTCTGGAACCTCACTTGTGGTCTATTGAGCTTAGTATGGCATGGCTTCTGGAAAAGCAGCCATAAACAGAGACACAATGTTTAAATGATGTTGGCATGTGTGTGTCCAGTTAAATTTTTTTCTGTGACCATGAATTGGTGGCTTTGACAGGCTTTGATAATATATGATCTTGATTGGTGGTTGCATTTCAGGCTGGGTTGGCATTCTCTCTTCTTGGTCCCGTCCCCAAATATTTTGGCTTCATTTGTAGCAGGGGTGGGCAACCTGAGGCCCACAGGATAATTTGGCCTGCAGTTCCCATCATCAGTATTGGCTAGGTTGAAGAGGTTTGTTGGAAGTTTAATTGATTTATTGACTGATTGATTTTAAAAATATGTGTATGTCATTCATCAGCCAATGGATCTTTGAAACTGTTGGCAATACTTTGAAAACTTACAAAGCATCTATAAGCGAAATAAAACATTTACATAAATACCAATTGAATAATGCCAAGAATGAGGCCTGTGAACCCAATGCAAAGACCTTGTTGATCTACGTGTTAAGCACATATTAAATAAGACCAGGAGCAAAGGAAACTGGAATACAAGCCATATAAAATACAACCTGTGTATAAAACCTAGTCATTAAAATATTGGGAATAAAAAGAGTTTTGCCTGGGGCCAAAAAGACATGCGTCAACTCCAGGTACACCTCATTGCAAAGCTGATTCCATAAGCAGGGTGCCACAACAGAAAAGGCCCAAAGTTGTAGGCCAAAACATCTGGAGGGCCACAAGTTCCCTTCCCATTCTTTATATTTTTCAGTAAAAGTCATTGAGCAAGTAATCTGAATGTCTGTAAGCACCTACCTTCTGTTTCTGGCTTCCGTTTAGCAAATTGAGCTATGTGCAGACAAGGGATATGGAGCTGATAGGGCGATGCACTTGCCTTTTGACACAGGCATGTCGGATACCCTTCGGTTCCTTTCAGCTCTTATTCTCAAGGCATCACTAACGTTGTGCCCTACATCAATCCTGGTGTAGGGCAGGCTTTGGGCATTGGTTCGCTATGAGCTGAGCTGCTCAAAGAAAGCTTTTTGGAAAGCGTACACTACTTCAATGTCTCTTGTCCATTTTGTATGGCAAGTACTGCAACCTGAGGGTGTGTTCCACTTACACCTGGCTAAATTGGGATCATTCTGTTCCCTCTCCGGTATGTAGACTGTCTAAGTAGCTGTGTGTCCATGGGAGGAGATCCCTGATAATATGAAAACACAGAGAGCGGGTTTTTTAAAATTAATTTTTTATTGTGCAATAAAACACAAGTGCAAACAATACCATTAAAGGAGAAAGACAGACAGACAGACAGACAGGAGTTCTGGAGAATGCAACCAAGATGGACTTTTTGAAATGTACTTTCAAGGACTTGGTGCAATTAAAGAAAAAAATCACTGTCTGCTAATGTCTTCTCTAAAATGGTTGAATATCACTCAAGAAAGCCCACTGATTTCAGAAAGCTTTGGAATTGACCCTGAAATAATTTCCCTTTGATGGCTTAAGTAGGTAGTGTATTAACAAATTACATATACATTTCCTAAAACTTGATGGCCTTTAAAAGTAATTTATTACAATGCTAATTTATTTCACTGTAGGGCCTCTGGCTAAAAATGTAGTTTAGCTGCTGGGTTATGATTTATATTATTTCTTGGATAAAAGTGGCCTCCTGGTGTGAGCTTATATTTGTCAAGGCGTGTGCAGAATGTTTATGGAATGTAATATAAGCTACAGCAAATAAAAGAAAAAAAGGAAATAAAGTGTAGATGCTAGCAGTCAGACAGCCCGTTGTTGTCATCGTATATTGAATGCTTGACAGTATCGATCAACAAAACATCCAGGTCTTTAACATCGGGGCAGATCAGATCCTTTGGCATCCGAAGTTTTTGAAAGTAGGAATGCATTGTGAGGGAGACCTGAGCATATGGCCCAGGTGAAAAGCTCTACAGAAGGAGTCCTGGGGGTGTGATACACTGCTTAGTATGTTGAGCTGGGACTTGGGAGACCCACATGCAGGACCCCACCTGGCCATGAAGCTCATGGGGTGACCTCCAGCCAGTCACTCACTCTCAGCCTAAGCTGCCTTACTGGGTTGTTGTGACGATAAAATGGAGAGGAGGAAGATAATGTGAGCCATCTTGGATTCCTTGTAGGAAAAAAAGGCAGAGCATAAATGTATTAAAATACATTAAAAAGATTTAAACTGTTTAGGCTACAATCTTGTACCGGCTTACCTGAAACAATGACCCCTTCAAGTATCCTAGAAGATGTCCAAGGAGGGATTTCAGATAAGCAATGGCATGTGAAAGTAGAACTGGCTTGAAATCAACAGGGCAGAGAATATATCTTTGAATTATTTCTACCATACTGAGCATGGTATCCAAGTCAATGCCAATTATGTTGCGCTAGCATAAGGGACCTCTAACACAACACCAGCAGAGTTTGTTGTCACAGCAGATTCCTTGAAAAATCCATTGTGCCAGATAGTCCTATTGATATTGGACAAAAAGTCACTTGCTCTAGTGAACACCATTTATATCAGTGGCTGGGTTGATCTGGAAACTCTCCTTAATAGCATTTGCCAGTCTGTTTCATTTATGTTCCACTAACAGATTGCTCAGAATAGCTCCACACTCCGGGTCACAATCACATCTGCTGCAGGTACGCTCACGTTAAGGTGTTCCATGCAGTAGATGCGGTATGGAAAGGACAAATGTCTCCCCATAATCACCTGGGATCAGGGCGGGGGGGGGGGGGGGGGTTGTGAATAACCGCAAGCGGAGTTAATAGAGTGAGACCCCTTTAAAAAAATTACCCCCACTATATATTTTTGGGGC